>NC_085874.1:19696191-19871191 GCF_034702125.1 Engraulis encrasicolus | reverse complement strand
GTACCTGGTGTAGAGGGCTCCCAGGTTAAACTGTCCTCGGGTGCCTGGGAGGGTGATTGTGCCGTTGACCATCTTCACCTCCTCTTGTTGGACAGCACAGGCCGCTCGGGTCTCCCACTCAATCCAGAACTCACACGAACCCAGGTCCACTCTGAGAACATACACAACAGGGTCACATGCATGCACACACACAATTACCAAATCATTGCATATCGGGCATTCAAGACAACACACAACCTTTAACATCTGATGCCTGTATGACAACATAAACAATGAAGCGTGAAAGCCCAATGTGGGAAACTCCAACTCCCATTATCATTGTGACACAGCACTCCACAGTACACAAGTGAACACAGCACACTGCACACCACGAAATTGCATTGATGCCTCAGCCGTGCAAGGGGCCAGCCCCCAATGGCGACCCAAGGGAGCAGTGCGTTGGGACAGTACCATGCTCAGGGTACCTCAGTCATGGAGGATGGGGGAAAGCACTGGTTAATTACTCCCCCCACCAGTCTGGCGGATCGGGAGTCGATCCTGCAACCTTTGGGCTACAAGTCTGACGCCCTAACCGCTTACCCATTACTGCCCAATATTAGAATGCCATTCAAAAAAGAATGTACAGATGACAGAAGGCAACTTGAGATGCTTTTTTAATGTTCACTGTGTAATATTTTTACAATTTATTTACAGAATCCATGTTGCCCATTCACAAATGTTACCTTATTTCATGAATACTTACCACCACTATCAAATTCTAAGTATTCATTATGACTGGGAAAATGGCACTTTTCTATACATGAAAAGAGGGATCTTCTCCATATCCACCATTTTGAATTTCCAGGTATACACATTTTTAGCTGCAAAACTTCCCTTACTTTGGTAGAACTAATAAACATTAGTCTATTACTTAGTAAGTATTAATGAAAATATAAACTTTGGCAATAGGAAGCGCAGTTTCGAAGAGCAGCCTGGTTGCAATACATTCTCTGGCCACCACCCTGAACAGTGCACCTTTAAATGTTCATGTGGCATGATTTTAGCTTGATCTCCTCTGTTCGCACTCACCTCTTGAGCTTGGGGTGTCCGTTGATTTGGCTGCAGGTCAGCTGAATGATGGATTTGGCCTCCAGGGCAGTCCCACACACAGCATCGCCCAGCGAGTAGTTCACCAGGATATGGCCCTCTGAGAAAACATTAAGAGCGGAAGAGACGTGGTCACACAATTGCCCGGTATTATATGGTACTCTAGAATGTTAAGAGAGCTTCTATTCGTATATAAGTTTTATCACTTTAGATTCACGGTATAATTTTACTCCGCAAGTAGATCGGTCATATCTGAGACTGGTTCCTGATTAATGAGTCCATGTCAGCACAGAATCCCCCCCCAACATTTTACACCCAATGAAATGAGACAAACACTTCTCCATTGCATGCAACTGTGTCTGGTAAACTCAAGAGAGGAGTTCGGGGACAATTTCCTTAACTTCTAGGCATAGATGACCAACATCACTTTAGGGCGTAGGCTACTCCAGCCAACCAAGCTGTGTGGCACACGGTGCAGAGCTTGTTCGGGGTATAGCTGTGCAGGGGTTGCCCATCACAGAGAAGACCGAAATGAACCTGATCTTCTGAACTTAGTAAGGCTAAACATTGCGCAGTCATTTAGGCTGCAGCCAATTTCAAGCGCAACGAACTGTAACAAGTTAGAAAGTAGCCTCACTCTTTTGCTTAGTAACCTTGTGAAACACGAGCGTCAGTTTCTAATCCACACTGCACAACACTCAATGGAACAAACGCTGTATATCTTAATCCAAATAATATTTCTCTAATAATATTTATCTAAAAAATGTTCCAAACATTCTTATCGAAAAGACACTTCATATGAGTTTACAAAGTAGTGCCAAGGGGGGGGGGGGAGGGGGAAGAGAGTCTGCAACACTGCTTGTTGTCTTCGTTAGGTCTTCATCAGACTAGATCTTCATCAGACCAGGTGAAAATGCTCCCTTTTCAGAGATGTGATTGGACTGTCCTGCACCTGGCCAACGTTGAGATGTACCGTACACAGTTTTACTTGTAACAAGGAAAGAATAAAAATCACCAAAACCACCAAACAAAGTGGTCCGTGGGGCAAAGTCTAAAGTAGTATAAATATCCAAGTACTAGTTATTACTTAATTTAAAATCGACTTGATGTTTTTTTACTAGAAACTAGAATAATAAACTTGCTAGGATATCATTCTTTTTTTGCAGTGCGCTCCCTCACCACGGTACTCCAGGGTCTGTGTGTGGACCCGTCCCAGCCTGCTGGTCTTGCCCCTGCTCCTGCGGCACACCGCAGCCCCGTCTGGGCAGTCAGTCAGGCCCCCGTGGATGCTCTGGCACAGATTCATATAATACCTACACAAGCGGTAGAAAACACAGACAAAAACATGGCAAAGTCAGTTTAAATACAGGTAGCACTTTAAATAGTTAATTTAATTATGAAGCACCTTCAACAGATTACAATTTATTCAAAGCGCTTCAAGATTAACTAGCTCTGCTAGCGTCTTCTGTAACCAGGCATGCTAGGAATTGTAGTTAAGCTATCGCTGCAAACCACGGTCGGCCAGTTTATGAAAAAAAACTTCACAGGGTAACATCTAGCGTTAATCTCACGATGAACCCATTGTCGCCATTAAAAAGGGGTTAACGCGATAACGCGATAATTTTGACAGCACTAAACAAAACATACAAAATAACAGAATCTAGAACAAAACATAACATTAAGTTTATGTATCATTACAAAATATGTTATTATTATGCATTAAAATGTCTTGTTCATTCAGTTGCACTGTGTGTGTGTGTGTGTGTGTGTGTGTGTGTGTGTGTGTGTGTGTGTGTGTGTGTGTGTGTGTGTGTGTGTGTGTGTGTGTGTGTGTGTGTGTGTGCGTGCCATCATACACTGCAAATTGCTTGTGTGGTCACACTAGGTAGGTGATTTACCAGTACAGAACACGAGATATGCATCAGATGAGACACCTAACGACTTCAAACGACTTCACGACCAGAAGATAAACAAGAAAACAGAATAGTGGAAAGCACAGTGCGTCTTGGCACGACAGATCGTCTAGTATTTGTGTAACTGAGGTCATCTCGGATAAAAGGGAAGTTGCATAAAAACAGGAAATCGCCAAGTTAACAGACAACATAATTCCATAATTTGGTTAGTAATAGAATTCACTTGTATGGTTAATGGATGTACTGTACTTGCTCTCCAAACTGTTAATGGAAAATCTAGCAATATTAATGTACAGAAAATAGCCTACATTTTCCATTAATAGTTTGTCAGCTAACACTGCTGGGCTAAGACTACGGTGGATTAGGTGTCAGGAAAATATTCTTAAGTCCAAAAAGGGGTCCCCGCTGAAAAAGTTTGGGAACCACTGCGTAACTGCTCACCCTTCTAAACCTCACTGTCATCCGGGTCACAGCACCCGTTGACCAGAGGTCATCCGCTCTATTTCGCCACTCTGGGCTTGAACCAACAACCTTGAACCCGCATGAGCTGAGGTCCAGACTGTATGATGGTAGGGACACATAGACACGAATTTGGCCAAGCGAAGCGAACGTCGCCATTCATTCCCATGAGGGAGGCGAAGGCAAGCGAACAGGAGAGAAGCAAAGCGAAATTATTCAACCAAGTTTAATATCATGCAAATGAGGAGCAAATTACGCCTGCGGCGGCCAATCAAATCAAGAACATGACTGTTTCATTCCACTTGATTCGCCATGACGACCTGATGACGGTTGAGCTGTCAGAATGGAACACTGAATTTCGCCTCTCTTCGCCTCGCTTGTTTCGCCTGCTATGTATCCCTAGCTTGAGGCTTCGAAAGGGAGGTGTACTATGCCGAAATAACACGTTCTACGCCGAACTGTGCCAGTTGTCAGAGGTGACTGGTGAATGGTGAGTTTATGGTGCGTGTGCATTCACTGGTCTGCCCCGCTGCTGAACTTCCAGGGCTCTGTGAGCGACGACAGCGTCCGTAGGTCGTACGTCTTGTGCTGACTGACGAGCTGGCACTCCATCTTCTTGGGTGTGCAGACGGCATCGGTGCCCCAGGTGAAGGAGGCAGAGCAGCCCTGCGTCACACCTGTCAGCTTGGGGCTGCCACGCCCCGCCGCGCGGTTACACGAGAAAATGATGCTAGACTCGCGCTTTGCCGTCACTGCCAAACACACACAGACACAAAGACACACCATCATCATCATCATCATCATCATCATCATGCATATAGCAACACACACACACACACACACACACGCACGCACGCACGCACGCACGCACGCACGCACGCACGCGCGCACGCACGCACACAGAACAAAAGCAACAAAAGCAACAAAGTGAAGACTGCTTATTCAATCACAAACGATTCATAATGGTGGACTTTTGGGACTTTTGCAATGTCATTTAAGTGCTCACCGTTTGCGCAGTAGCCCCACTTGCGGTCCTTGTTGTAGTCACTGGTGGTGGCGCACCACGGCCGTCCGTCTGTCATGCCCTCTGTGCTGCAGGCTGTCAGGGACTTCCCGTTGTAGAGGAGAGGAAAGACGCACAGCTCCCCTTTATCAGTCACTGTTAACACAACACAGAACACAGACTTTACATAACTGGGGTGAATTTCTCGAAACCAAAGTTGCTAACTACAGTACCTACTTTGCTGTTTTCAATGCATTTTCACATTGGCAACTACCGAAGTTGCTAACAGGCTAACAGCTTCTCTTTTGAGAAACTCACCCCTGGGTTGCAGGTTCAATGCCAACCCTTATCAATCCCAGGGTTCTAGCTAGCGCAAACGTGCGTTACGGCCTAATACGGTATGATTTTGGACCGTGATGCTTATTTTGGACCGTGACGCTTATTTTCAGCACAGCTCAACAGCATTTTGTCCGTCTTTGTTTGTACAATAAAGTGCCCTTGATCAAGGCACCTAAACCCCACATTGCTGCAGGGACTGTAACCAATACCCTGTAATATCTGTAAGTCGCTTTGGATGAAGTGTAATGTAATGTAATAATAAAAGATTTCTTAAAATGAATGTCCAGAATGCAGTTGTAATATAGCGACTGGTAACTAAAGCAACACTTAGTAGTTTTTCCTCGACATTAAAATATTGCTAACAAATATCATTTCTTGGGTGTGTCAAATTGTGACAGGGTGACTATTACTGTATTGAAAATCTTGGATCGGAGGCACTGTACTGTGGAGCAGTGCGCTAAGCCCCCCACACATAGGGCTGGCAAGCCCATGGGGACTCTGGTTCGAATGCGGCCTGGGTCATTTCCAAATCCAACCCGATATCCCTCTCCCACTGGCTTCCTGTCTCCATCTTTGACTTTCCCGTCTACGTAAATAAAAGTCTATCATAGCACTAGGCAAGCTACTGGACGGAGGAAGTCACCTGGGGGGCAGAGGTCTCCGCCGACGTAATTCATGATGATGGTCTCGTCCTCACGCTGGAAATCCAGGCTCATGGCCTTGTTGTTGCCGTAGGAGATGCCGTCCGCCCCGTTCACTTGGCACACGGCGCTGTTCTGGCATGCCGAGTCTGTGATGGAGCCGCACACGTTCATCTTGTACAGGCTCGAGCCATTCCGCACCTGCAACACGCGCCATGTTGTGTACTGTACAGTTAGAAATTCTATTCATGAACATGGGAATTTCTTTCGCACAAGCTTGTTGCTGCCCTACTTGCCAGGAGGTAAAAGTAAGTAATGTTGAACAGTAGCAAATTATACAGTATGTGTGAATCTGGGAATTTCTTTAGCAAGAGTAGTGCACTGACTGTTGTAGTGTTTCTTAAAAATGACTTTAAAGTTTGTAACTAATTTGTCTAAAAGGAACAATTAGATATGGTAATAACATTACTGTATACTATATATACTATACTAATAGTATGTGTGAGAAATCCTCAATTGCTATATATTTCTGTTAGCTAGAAAAAGACAGGAACAGCCAAGTGTTTTCTAAAATGCTTCAATACTACAATGAAGACAACAACCTTAAAGTGGACGTTTGCAACTTATTTTAGCTCTGCCTTTAACCGTCATGGGGTTCTGAAAGTAGTAGCCTACATGAAGTAGCCCATTACGGAAAAAGAAGAGTTCTACAGCTCCCACCAAAGCCTGTGGTCTTGTTTAGAAAAGTTCAGCACTCCCTTGGTTAGCTTACCCAAACATGACTTTACTTCTCGACAACCGTGTTGCTAACCAGTTAGCTAAGCTAGCAACTTGCTTGGTTGCGATTAGGGTGACCAGACGTCGCGGTTTAACCGGGACAGTCACGGTTTGGAGTTGTGTGTCCCAGGTCCCGAGCAAACTCTGTTGGGACACAAACATGTCCCGGTTTTGGCCACCCACTACATTGCACGCAATTTCCCACTGGCTACCTAATAAGCTGCTAAGTGGTTAGTAGAGATCTACAGGATCCACTATCCGGTTCCGGATCCGGCAGTATAATAGTGGTTTTCCAGACTATCCGGATCCGGTTCCAGGATCCAGGATCCGGTAGCCGAGGCTTTTCAGTCAAAATAGTTTGAGCCAACGTGATAAAAAGGGCCCACGTGTGTGAGTAGGCTATGTGTTTCAACCCTTTCGTAGGATCCGGTATCCGGTTCCGGATCCGGCAGGATCTTAAGCAGTGGATCCGGTATCCGGCAGGATCCTAAAAATCAGGATCCGGTGCATCTCTAGTAGTTAGCAACAATGCTGTTGAGAAACATGGTCCAGGTAATGAGTCCCGTACGAACCTGCACTACTCCAGAGAGTGACGTCAGGTTGAAGGTGTGGTGCAGCTCTGAGACACGGAGAGCGCAGCCGTCGGCGGTGAGGATTTCTGGGCACACGACGGGAGTTGCCCACTCAAAGACGTACACACACTGCTGCTTCCTGATCATTTGGGGAGTGCCCTGATTGACAAATCAAACACACACACAGACACACACACAGAATATTAGATCACATAATGGTTCAACTGTACACTAAACATTAACTTTACTACTAAAGGTGTCAAATGTCAAATGGTGATGTTATGATGAGCATATATTTCTGTGTGAGTGTAAGCGGGTTGTTCATTTAGTTGCCTGCCAGTTTGTGCAGGCATTGGAGTGCATTCATATGACCGTGCTGCTGTGAGTATCTTTTGCGCAAGTGTGTTGGTGTTGGGGATCGGCACGTGTCCATGTAGTGCTAAAAATACACTTGTTTCTACTACACATGACTTTACAGAGGGAGGCCGTTCAGGTCCAACCAGAGGATGAGTGTGCTCATTCTCATTGTCATATTTGCTCAGATAAACTTATGTCCTGAATGCCCTAAATTACCATAGTATTGTTATGTGAACAGGCTGAACCAGTACACAGCAATAGCATTACCCTTTGAAGTTCATGACCCACCTCTATTGGAATGTTGGCAAAGGAAAAAAAGAAAGCGTGTGTGTGTGTGTGTATGTGCAGACGTGTGTGTGTGTGTGTGTATGTGCAGACGTGTGTGTGTGTGTGTGTGTGTGTGTGTGTGTGTGTGTATGCACACACGTTCCTGTGCATGAAAGAGTGAGCGAGTGTGTGAGTGTCGTGGCAAAGGAAAAAGAGAAAGCGTGTGTGTGTGTGTGTGCATACACGTTCATGTGCATGAAAGAGAGAGTGAGTGTGTGAGTGCTTAGGTGTATGAGTGCGAGTGCGTGCGTGTGTGTATGCGTGCGCTTGTTACCAGGTCAGTGCCAGCTCGGCAGCTGAAGATGATTTTGGACGAGTAGTTGAGAGTCTTGTTCTCCTGACACACGCTGTTGCTGCTGAACGTCATCTCCACCTCTCCCGTGTTGCTGTTGTACTCGGGCGCCGACTTGGAGCTTATTCGGCCGATATCCTACACAGTTACCAACAAACAAACATAGAAAGGACACCCAAACACTATGATTAAGCTTAGGATACAAGATACTCTGCACAGGATACTGATATCCTATACGGTTGCCAAGAAACAAACAAATATTAAAAAGGACATCCAAACACGATGATCAACTATGATCAGGATACAAGATCCTGGCTTGTAAACATTTTGAGAGCAAACAGAACTTAAAACTTAACACACAGCTTCAGGGAAATCCCACAGCTAAAACAGTCTAGCATGTCATTTTTTTTGTCATCACGATAGTTCATGAATGTTTGTTCTGGTTCAGGCTTGTAAGTGGTAAGTTAAGCCTTATTTGAGTTTGCACTTTCTCTGGGCAGGCCACCATAAACTGAAACAAAAAAGTAAAGGAAGGCATACAAATCCTTTCTGATTATATCGGCATGCACCGATTATTGCATGTATTGTATCTGAGTTTATGCACCCTATGTAATCTATATTGTAGCCTTATTTATCTTTATACAGCTTGTGCATTCCAGAGTCAGGCCCATTTTTCAAATTTAACTTCACATGGACAATATGAGCAATACATACTTCATTTTCCTTGAAATTTTCAAGGTGAGGAGATTGCATATCCAAAAACACTAATAAAAACTATTTTTTGAAATATGTAAAATATGTGACCATCAGCTAATGAGGATCCTCATAAAATACCAAATACTGGTACCAAGAAATTAAATAAGCATGTATGAATAGAGGCATAATAACTAAACACATGAGACACGAGCGAACATGTGCACATGTACTTATGAGCAAACCTGATGACACTACATGCGAACTGCATTGTTCATCCGTGTGCGGTGGCCAATCTTTAACTGTTGAAGTGTCTGCTAATCCTGCAGTCACTACACCACCCCGTCCTGAGCTGAGCACAGGTCAGGAGTTTAAACTTCGACATGCACAGCAGCATGTATGTAGTGTACGCATAAACCTTAATCCTGGAATGAAGAAGCTGGGAAACAAGTTCATCCGTTCGTAGCTAAACTAAACCAAACTCCTCTTCTGAGTCAGAAGTTGTCTGAGGTCAGTTCTTTTTCCAAGTATGACGGCCATTGCTCCCGCACAGTTACAATATAGAGATTGTTTTAAAAATGCAGCGTCAGGGCCCTACCGTGGCCTAACAATCTCCTTTTTTGTTTGTTTTACAACCGTACACACTTCAGGTCGGTATGTCTTCTCTCTTCAGGGTCTGTGCTGTCTCTGAGCGTGTGTTTGAGCCAACAATGCGCGCGCAGTGACTGACGATGTAACTTCGAAAGGGGTCAATTAAAAAATCAAATAGATTAATGGCCCGCAATGGGAACTACGCCCCACCCTTTCTCAGCTGTATCCTTCTCAACGACCCTCTGGGGCTCCCCAACACCCCCTGGGGGGCTGTAGCGACCCCGTTGAGAACCACTACTTTAGATGCTGTATGAATAAATATACAGGTATAAATAAATAAGGAGGCGTACAATGGGGGGTCCGTCGTCAGGGCCCATGCAGACTTTTGGACATAGACTATTTTGGACACCAGATGGAAACGCCTTCTCACAATTCTCCTAGGGCTCTCCAACGCCCCCTGGGGGGCTGTAGCACCCCCGTTGAGAACCACTACTTCAGAACGTCTCTAGTGTTACCGCATGCATGCATAAATAAATAAGGAGGCGTACAATGGGTGGTCCGTCGTCAGGGTCCATGCAGACGGCGGCCCCCGGGGGGCACAGCACATTGGGCACGGGATTGAGCGGCTGGCAGATGTTGATGTAGAAGTCGGTGGAGGAGCTGTCCAGGTCGGCGTTGGTGGCCGTGTAGAAGCCCCGGCTGTGTACGAGGGGATCCAGGCTGATCAGCGCCGTGCCGTTCCACACCGTGCACCTCACCTGCAGAAACGAGACACACACGCGACTCTGGTCAAACATTATGAAGAACAGATATATCAGGAAACACTGACCACTTCACCTGCAGGAAATAACACACACAACTTAGGTCAAATATGATGACACTTAGCACCTGCACAAGATGAAATGTTTTCATTTCATTATTTTGCATGGGTCAAACATATTCCACATAATGTATGCCGAAGACAAGGGAAAGCATCAAGACCCAAAGAAAGAGGTCATGAGACTAACTATACTGTATATGAGAACACCTCAATATAAACAAACTTCCCATATTAAATATTCTCATTGTATACACTGTTGAGGTGCTAGCTACTTGTGTACTCAAAATGCAAAGAAAATAAAGAAAATGCAGCACACTGCTAAATGTTTTATTGGTAGAGACGTGACGTTTCAGCCCACTGGCCTTCTTCAATGTACCCGAAATAACCCGAAATCTTTGATAGGAAGTACTTAATGGACCTTATCGGCATTGAAAGTTCTTGAGGATGGTGAGAAAGTGGTTCTATTCAGAAAGACATCAAAATAAAAGCAAGGAGTATTACTGATGTAGTTCTACAAATAGTAGCAAAAAGTTGAAATCAAAGGAATACTTAACTGACGTGTTTGCTTTTTTGAGAATTTTTACGCATTCATCAATCAATATAAAAGCCAACTTGAATTATATCCTTATCAACACACCCCTTCTGTACACTTCAATATTACAGAATTTCCATGATTCTTTTTTTTGATCATACATCTGTGTTTATATGAATATTCATACTAGAATTTACCAATATAAATCAGAAGACAACACCACCAATATGTTAAATAATCTTACTTAAAAAAAAAAAAAACCAACATATTATAGCCTCGTAATACATTCAATGTAGGTGATGTTTGCTACTTCTGAAATGTTGTTTTAGTCTTTGCAAACAACACAATGTGCCTGAGAGATAATCTCTCAGAATCATCTGTGGTATGTGTTCAACTGTGCAATCTCTGTGCACGGTGAGTTGTCACCGAGTGCTTATGCACATTTCTGTGAGATCATAGAAGCTTATGCTGGCTCAACTGAAGATGTTTCAAAGTGTGTTTGACCCGAACACTTCCTTTTCTGACACTGTTGTAATGATTACGTAAGGGGGTACAAGTAATAAAAGACATATAAAATTCTTCAGCTCACAGTGTCAACAAACAGAAACGATGTGTGAGAGATCCACAGCTTTACACAAAAGATGTTCTATCTCAGAAAATCAAAACATTACATAATAACTTTTGCTTTTGGGAGGCCCTACACAGCACGTGTGAATCAAGTGGCGCCGGGGGCTGTGACAGTCATTATGCACATGTGCGTAAGGTGCACACAGGAGCTACGCGGACTGGTTAGTCAACACAAACAGGCTCGGTTAGCAGCTGTAATCAGTAACTGCTATGGACAGCACGCGTAGATCTCCTTCCCTGAGCGAAAGGTCCCTGGTCTGCCTGTCAGGACTGTGTGGGTTTGTTGCTACAAAACAAAAGGAAGCTGCCTGCAACACAACGATTTGTCAATACGCAGAGAGTTCAGACACTGATACCATATCTATGGCGATATGAATGAATGAATTGTGGTGGCCTTCCTGTGGTGTCATTCTTCATCCATCCATCCACACTACTTCAAAATGTATTTCATACTAAAGAATAAGTATGGTGATGCGACTGAATAAACTGTGGTGGCTACTTTTCTATGATTTGCACAAAATATCTTTGCTTTATCATCCATCTATACATTTTTTTCACACTAAAGGATGATGTCAACAGTGCAATTGCTTACATACCGTAATGTTAAATAGTACAAGAAGTACACACTCACTGCATTTTTCTCTTTGCAAATCTAGTCTGACAAGTGGGTGCTTTGACAGCAGCATGGATTTGATGTGCAGTCATGCATTTACTGTACAGCAAGTGCACTACTGACAAAAACCTGCATGACGAGATCCAGCCTATTCATATCCTGAACTGGCATTGAGTAGAGTAGAGGAGAGTAATCTGTTGTTTTAGACATTAGGTCGGGGGCATGCTTGCTGTGTGCCTTAAATCGGTGGTTCTCAACTGGAATAGTCTTGTGACCCACAATTTGCCGTGGTCAATACGTTGTGACCCAAACTGCGTGTCGCACCGTCAGACTCTTCCAATAATAATAAAAAATATTATCATGCATTTCATAATATACATTATTATTTGCATTGTATGCTGATATACAATGTGTCTTATGAAGTAGTGGAGAGGAAAAGGCCTATTAACCATGTTTCACTCTGTCTTCAACATCATAGTCATTTTTAGTGCATTGCATCACAGCTCCGCGACCCACCCAGGAACCCTCCTCGACCCACTTTTGGGTCCTGACCCACCAGTTGAGAATCACTGCCTTAAATCACTCGTGCAACCGCATGCGACCAAGTGCACATGCTTGCTTCAGGACGCCCGGAGCATTTTGCATGATAATGGAGGCATCATCAGCTAAGGCACTGGTTCCCAACCTCTGGGTCGCGATCCAACCTATGGGTCACCAAAGATCCATGGGGGGTCGCGAAGCCCTCTTGATTTTAAGGGGCTTCATTTGAATAGCCTACCATATGTAGCCCATGTTGAATAAATGACAAATGCATAGAAGCAACAAAATTTAAGTGCTACATTAAACATTTATTCTGTTTTGAACAAAAACGAACTGAGGAATAAAATGATAACTAAAATGAGTTTTCGCAGGAAACGGATCACGTGACTTCCTCTCATGCAGGCGCTGGGTCACCAAAGCTTACAATAGTAAAAATATGGGTCCCTGAAAAAAAAAGCTTGGGAACCACTGATCTAAGGGGCAGATAGACAACGACGCTCTCATTAATGTTTTCCACCATAGTTTGACTCTAGCGCGACCTCAACATGGAAGTTTGGAAGAATGACCTCTAGCGGATTTGCCGATATTTCACACACATGTGCGTACATTGTGTCTGGTGCTGTACCACGTGCAAAATTGTTCCTACTGGAGACATTGAGAATGGACTAGCTCCGAAACGTCTGTTTCTCCAGTTAATCTCAGACTTCTGTTGTTAAATTTCGGCTTCAATACACTTTTTCACACAAGCCTTGTGTGCACCTCCTTTTTTCCATTATCTTGAGTGATTACTACTTTTTGAGAGTGCACGCACCCAGCAATACACGGGTGTTAAGTGCAGGCGCAGAAACCCGACCTTTGTTGGTCTTTTGTCACCACGTGCAAAATTGACATAAAATTCATATGACAACGTGTTTATGCACCAAAAGTGCACGAGCATGTGTATCCAGCAGCAAGCATGTCCCTGGCCTTATTCTTCTGTCAATGCGTGTTGTTAAACGCTCTCACAGCAGCCATTTGGGGCAACACCAAGGAGCTTTGAGTTCACAATTCATGATTGCTGCTGCTCAATGCATGGATGGCACAAAATGCTGCAATGTTTCAAGATTTTTTTTTGTGATTCAAATTCAATCTTTAACTGTGTTGCATGTGGGCATGTTGCTGCAGTCCTGTTCCGATTCTGTGGTCGCCCAATTGGTTAGCAGTCTGGTCAGTGCGGTGATTACAAAATGCCGCTGCTGGAGCATAGGTTATCTGGACTACTCTCAGCTGTGGGGGCGAGCGTTAAGCTCGGTTTTGATGAAACCCAAATGGTATATGGGGCATTGGTATGATGCACCACTTTCCAACCACATGAAACCACCAACTCTTGCTTTCAAGGTGGGGGGGTTTACCACTTGCACAGAGTTCCCATGCTAGTATTTTCAGCTTTTGAAATGACATGGGGGTGGGGGTGGGGGGGGGCACACGCTGTAGAAGGTGTAGAAACAACTTGATGTGCATGATGAGAACGTCCAGAAATTGCAGCAAATTTCATAAGAAGGACGGAAAGTGTATTTTACATCATGAAGTTCACAATCTACTTCCAATGGGGCAGCCGTGGTCTAATAGTTAAGGAGACAGGCTTTAGATCAGAGGGTTGCAGGTTTGAATCCCACCTGTCCACTCCCTACCTCACTCAATGACTGAAGTGCCCATGTGGCAAGGCACCTCACCCCCATACTGCTCCAGGGACTGTAGCTAATACCCTATACTTACAAAATAGCCAAGTCGCTTTAGATGAAAGACTCAGCCAAGTATTGAAGGCATCTGAATATTGCCCTCAATTTCATACATAACATTTCAATGCCCATGTATTGTTTTATTCATGTTTATCCAATAACTTTGTGAGAGGCAATACAGGTGTGTTTGCCAGTAGGCCTCAATAGGGGATATTTCTGAATCACTAGTGTTGACTGAATGATTTCAGCTGTAGTCTTATCCAATAGCAATGTGACCTTCACTTGCTGTGAGGGCTGCTTAAACTTGATACCTGCCTTGTTAAGGTCTCTTTAGGGAGGGAGTGAGAAAGACTGGGAGAGTACCATGGAGCCTTTGTCTCTCTCCATCCCTGAACAAATAAACCTAACCTCTGAATTCCAACTGCTGCACTGGATCTGTAGTCTTAAATATTAATAAGTAGTAAAAACCCATTTACTATCAGTGCCATGTAGCTGATGTAGAATGTAGCAATTGCTTAAATGTAGCCTCGTAGCCCACGCTTGGCACCAAGCCAGATACCTGCTACTCTCCAGCCCTGTACAAAACAGAGGCACGTGAAGTAGGTTGTAGGTTAGGCTAACTGAAATTAAAACTATTTCAAAGCCATCAAGTTTAAAATCTACTCTCACATGCTTAATGCAGCCTCATATTCATCCCTCGCCTGGTATCATGCCAGTAATCCTTTAATGGCAACCCTCCAGGCTGGCAGAGCACAGAGGCACGTGCGATTGTTTGGTTAGGGGTACCATACTGCATTCATATCTGTGGTCCCTCCAGCTCCAGAGGTGTCAAAAGTAAAAGTAAAAAGTACTTTTGTGGTGTAATTACAACACTAGCACATGGCATTACATAGCTGTTACACCATTGTACCTAATGAGATAGATAGACTGTGTTGTTACTGAACAACACTGAAACCCTAACAAGGACCCACTACAAACTTGATCCAACCAGTGCAGAGTTAGCTGATCACAAGACAAGTACACAGGTATACTGGTTACTCAGATAAGTCACTTGTGTTGGAAGGAAACTGAGAAAATGAGGACTCCAGGATCTTCTATTAGATCAGTGATTCTCAAACTATGGGCCGCGGCGGAATTGCAGGTGGGCCGCGAGAGGTCTGGGGATATCGTCCTCAAATTTTCTCATATGGTGTTTAGAGATTCACATCTTGTTTAGTTATCTTGTGTCTTTCTTGTGTGCGTCCAGAAACTTGAGTACACTTCTTTATTTGGTGTTTTGATGCGGTAAGGTGTACTAGGCAGGATTTATGTGTAAACATTGTGTCATTTCAATCGCAGAAGTAATTTTCTACCGCAAATTAATTTGCGCGAGTTACCCGCGAGGCTATATGGTTTGGTGGGCCCCAGAATTTTTTCACATTTCAAAGTGGGGCTTGGTGTTCTGAAGTTTGAGAACGGCTGTATTAGATGATTTAGCTCTTAACTTAACCTGGTTTACTCTTGAAACCGCTTCTTAGTGTACGTAGGCCCCTCTAAAGCAAAGAGGCACGTGGGGATTGTGTCGGTTAGGTGTACCTGCGTCTCGCAGACGTAGGCGGTGTGCCAGGAGAAGTAGTGGGTGCACGTGTCCTCCTCGGTGGCCACCAGCACGGGCTCTCCAGCCTCCTCCCCGTCCCCGTCCCCGCGGCACACGAAGCTGATGACGCTCTTGTGCCTCAGGTTGGGATTGGCCTCGCACACGTCCCCGCCCTCGTAGGTGAGCTGCACCACCTGCTCCAGGTAGGACAGCCTGCTGTTGGCCTTGCCCCCGCTCACAGCATGTTGGGGGTCTCGGAAGCACACGGCTGCCGATGAAAAAAAAGCAGCAGACAATATCGATTAAAAAAGGAACATCATGCTTTTTTTTGCAATGCAATGTGGATATCACAGCAACGGTAACACTTTATTTTAGGGATACATCTATTACCACTAATACATACAATGTTAATGCCTGCATAAGTAACTTGTAAGGCATGTACTAAGCAAACGCTAAGGCCTACTAGGTCCTTACTAAGGTTAAATTGGTAATAAATCCCTTATTGTGCATGAACAAGACATTTGCGAATACATGCCCAACAAATGTTTGATTTTGCTTTGTACATGCCTTACAAGTTACTTATACAGGTGCTAATAGTGCTAATAGATGTATCCCTAAAATAAAGTGTTACCAAAGCAACATTACTTGCCTGTAGATAAATGCATACAAAGTCTATCTTTTAAAACTAAAAAATATTACATGACATACAGTAATATTACTCATTGTTTTTTGCATGTCAACATGCATGTAAAATCTCTTGACTGCAGATAAAATACAGATAAAATACAGAATGTATTTTTGCAAGGAATTCATTCAACATCTCCCTTTGTTGCTTTTGAATTTCAGATACCCGATAGGCTATAGGCTCACAAAATACTTCTGCATGACAACAGAAAGAGAGATGCAAGCAAGCATAGCAATCAAAACTGTGGAAGCTGTGAATGATTACATGAAAGGTCAACAAGTCATTTACACCTCTGGGTCGGCCGTTCGAGCGGGCCGTTCTACATGTCATGGAGTTGAAAAGACTGACGCATTTGTGCGGTCACGTGGTACGCTGCCATCACACATCGGCTCTAGAATGCAACCTGCCAGGTGATCCATCACGTTAATGCACAGAGCCCACGACAGCAGTGTCATCACGGCCTTGCTCTGACGCGAGCTGGCGGACAACTGAACTTCACACAGTGACGCTTCTTCTTCGCTTCTAGCCTCCAAATGGGCTTAATGTTTTAACCTCAACGTCTCCAGTACTAGACCTCCATCCCCTCCTCCATACGCCATGTGAATATCCTAATTATGCCAGTGGAACACTTAGCAGCTGGCTTGTGTTGAGTTGTGACTGAATATCATTTTACACACTCTCTAAGAACATTCGTACGTCACTCAGCTGAAGCTCTGACGCAGACGCCACGGAGTTGATTGGCAAAAGCTTGGGGCTTGACAGCAGACCGGCTCATCTGCTCAACTGCCCACCCCAGGATACCATGAGGTCGCCGGGTTTGGAGCCTGGAGTCACCATGCATTGGCTCATGGGTTTGGAGGATGGCGTCACCATGCATTGCCACCAAGGATGACTTCTGTCACACCCACCAGTGTGTCCCCAAAAGAACCTCAGCTGGATGAGGATGGAATGAGATGCCTTTGTACGGAGAACCGAGGAGGAGTGTGGGAGAGCTCACCTGATCCGTCTGTGCAGGACGTGTCCGTCATGGCGGCACAGACGTTGAGCCTGATCATCTTCCTGCTGTTGGTGGGGTCGTAGATGGTGTATCCTCCAGCTTTGGTCAGCCGGCTCAGATCAAACACGTGGCCTGCAATAGGAGAAGACAAGCATGAACAAACATGCACGCACACGCACACACACTCGCACTCACACTAACTTAATGGATTTGGTTAGAATGTTGTGCTGTTTCAAAGGAAACTCTTTTGTGGCATTGGATTTGTGTGTGTTAAAGTGTATTTGTATGCGTACAAGTTATTTGTTTAGTTATTAATGCACTACTACACACAGTATATACACTTATTGTTAAATCCCTTGGAGGCAGGCCTTCTGCATATAAAAACCAGACATGACGTTTCTGTTTCTGTCTTGTGCCTGGGTGTCCGTATATAACTGGCAGCAACATGAGAAGCCAGACATGCCTGAAACCGCGCTGTGGTGGTTACTCAGCTCTCCTGGACTTATCTTTCACACAGTGCATTATTGTTTCTCTTCTCCACTGACTACAATATTTTTTGTTCATTCCATTACTTACTTGCACCACACGCTTGTCACTTCTAAATACTTCATAATAATAATAATAATAATAATAATAATAATAATAATAATAATAATAATAATACTTTTGTTTTATATAGCGCCTTTCAAAACACCTAAGGTTGCTTTACAAGGTAGGAAAGTGTGAGTGTGTGTGCACGTCTGTGCGTGTATGTGTGTGAGTGCACACAGGTGAATGTGCTTGTGGAACTAGCAGCCATAAGCCTCCAGGAAGAGATGCGTCTTAAGGTGTTGTTTAAACATGGCCAGTGAAGGGGCATTCTGGATGTGGTCGGACAGATTGTTCCAAAGAATACGAGCCGCTACATGGAAAGTTCTGTCACTTAGTTGTCGTGTAGGGCAGTGATTCTCAAACTTTTTCAGACCGAGGACCACTATGTCCCCCCAAAAATGTTCAGGGACCACCTGTCAACTGAATTGAGAGTTGACGAGTGCTATTTCGACACTTAATATTGATGCAGATCACTTACTTTTTATTCCCATTTTAAAACCCTGTCTTATTGTGGTGAAAATATGACTAGAGGCATGTTTGGCTTTGTAATTACGTTACAAATGCTAGCTTTCTGCTAGCTAGAAATCCCTTTGCGGACCACCTGAGCTCTGTCGCGGACCACCAGTGGTCCCCGGACCACACTTTGAGAATCACTGGTGTAGGGTCATACAGTACATCCATTCGGTGGAATTACCCAGACTTCCTCTATTTACATCACTGTAAGGTATACTCTACAGAAGCACACTGTAGGGTTAGGGTAGTGCGTAATGTAGGGCTGTAACGATATTGTATCGAATCGAGAAATCGTGATACACAGAGTCACGATATTGTATCGTGATACAAGGAGGCAGTATCGTGATCGTGTTTTGATGCACATCAGCCCAGAAAACAACCACAGGATATGAAGTGATAGTGCTTCCAAGCATCATCATTATTATATAGAAACTTTTTAAAATTATCAGTAGCCTCTGGTAACCTATTCTACCTATAAACTATGATAGTTTTTATTCATAAGGTTTACAATGTTGGCAAATGTGAAATCGTGGACTGTATTGAACCTTAGGTCATGAATCGTGATACAAACCGAATCGTGAGTTGAGTGTATCGTTACAGCCCTAGCGTAATGTATAAAATGCACTTCCTGCTATTGCGCACACCGTAAACAAACAGAAGAGAGTCAAAGTCCGCTCTCATGAGTGCCCTTGACACTTTACGAGACGTGTACGACGACTTCCTTTTGGATGGCAGTAATTCAGGCTCTAGTCCACGGCCTTCGGATGCTTAGTTGGCACATGAACAGGTTGTGAGCAATAAAAATGTATGTGTAATGGACAGTTTACGGGATTTGTCTACTTAAATCAGGAGGGGAAAATTCCATGAACGGTAATATATGGTTCCAGGTTTAGACAGGTGGCTGACTCACCGGTGGCGGGGTTGGTGACGCGGCAGTCTCCGTGCCGGGTGGCGTTGAGCGGACAGGCGGCAGCTGTGATCCACGAAAAGGTGTAGACACACTTCTCCAGCGCCGACACCAGATGGGGTTCAGACTCCTGCAGCAAACACACGCAAACACACGCACGCACACAAACACGCATGCACGCACACGCACACACACAGACACACACACATTTACCAACCCCGGTTTGACTCAGCGCAGCCAACTAAACACCTGCTTTAAGCAGCTTTTAGAGGTCCAAATGTGTAAGGCTTCTGTCCACTTCTGCAAACTTGTCAGGAAAAGAATATATGAATATCGTGATTTTAAGCACCATGTCATACGGACTGAAATTAAGTCTTGTGTAAGTTCAGTTGTATCGCAACTTAAAACAGGTTGAGCAACATTACTACATTTGCTATGATGTTGTCTAAGGGAAGTTTGGAAGTGTGAGCTGTGTCTGTGAAGGAAAAAAAAATATCCTGCTCTGGCTGAGTAACGCTGACACCTATCTCCTTTCCACTGAAACAGGTCACTTCAGCAGCCCTCATCTACACTCTTGCGACACTTCACAAGAAAACGCAGCAAGTGTTTGCAACAGGTTCACTCTTGTGCGTATAATGCAGACATGCAAACAATATCCTGGGAACGCGGACAGTCAGGGGACAGAGTGAAAGAGGGAGGGATAAAGAAAAACAGAGCAAGACAGAGTGTGTGTGTGTGTGTGTGTGTGTGTGTGTGTGTGTGTGTGTGTGTGTGAGTGTGAAAGAGCAGTGTTTCCCATACATTGAGGAAACTATGGCGGCCCGCCATAGTTTAAATTTGGCCGCCATAGTTTCCGAAAATGTAAAAAAAATATATATATATTTATTTTTTATTTTTTTTTAAACTTTTTTTTTTTTTTTTTTACGATTTCCGTGTTTGTTAAAAGCGATTTCAATTACGATTTCCTTCGCATTTTCCTCCTGGAGTAAATACATCCTATAGAGAAAACCACAAGTGCTTGAAAGAGAGAGGGATCAAAAGCCTTGTCAAGTTGTTGTAGTTAGCTTGGGTTTGGGAGCAATAAAAAAAAAAACCTTCCGAGAAGGGACAGTTGGGATGAGTTTACTAACACTCCCCAGGCTTTGTTTTAGAGAGTAGAGTAGAGTAGAGAAACTTTATTGATCCCCAGGGGGAAATTCAGGTGTCAAGTAGCTACTTAAAAACAAACACAGACACACACAGACACACAGACACACACACATATGAAGAGGTTCCAGATCTGGGCCAGCTCTGGCATCTCAGGCAGTCCAATCCCAAATAATGATGTCCTTCTTAGTGTCCTTCTGTATACTGTTAAACAGTTGAATGGCCCAAGGGACAAAGGACCTCCTTAGCCTGTCTGTCCTGCAGGTGAAAGCACGGAGTCTGTGACTGAACAGACTCAGTTGGTTAGTGAAGGTGGCGTTAAGGGGGTGATGCTGATTGTCCATAATAGAGTCCAGTCTACTCAGTGTTCTGCTCTCAGCTGTTGAGGTGAGTGACTGCAGCTCCATGCCCACCACTGACCCCGCCTTCCTCACCAGTCTGTCAAGGCGTGCAGCATCTCTCTTCCTAATGCTTCCACCCCAGCAAGTCACAGCGTAGAAGAGCACACTGGCCATGACAGACTGGTAGAACATAAGCAGAAGTTGGCTGCAGACATTGAAGGACCTCAGCCTTCTTAGGAAATAGAGCCTGCTTTGGCCTTTCCTGTAAAGTGCTTCAGAATTTGTGGACCAGTCCATCTTATTGTCAAGGTGCACTCCTAAGTACTTGTAAGTACAGACAGTCTCCACATTCTCTCCCCCAATAGAAACAGGCACCAAGGGTGGGGTGGAGCGCCTGAAATCGATCACCATTTCCTTGGTTTTGGTGGTGTTCAGGTGCAGCTGATTGTTTTGGCACCATCCTACAAAGTCATCCACCAATCCCCTGTACTCCTCTTCCTGACCGTCTCTTATACACCCCACAATTGCAGTGTCATCTGAAAACTTCTGCATGTGACATGTCCCAGAATTGTAGCTGAAGTCATTGGTATACAGGGTGAAGAGCACGGGGGAGAGAACCGTTCCTTGTGGCGCTCCTGTGCTGCTAATCACTGTCTCCGATGTTATGTCACCCATCCTCACAAACTGGGGCCGCTCTGTGAGGTAATCAGTTATCCAGGTCACCAGGCTAGGCTGCACTCCAATCCGCACCAATTTCTCTCTCAGCAGCAGTGGTTGTATGGTGTTGAATGCGCTGGAGAAGTCAAAAAACATGATTCTCACAGCACAGCCACCCTTATCCAAGTGAGCATGTACCCTGTGAAGAAGATACAGGATAGCATCCTCCACTCCCACGTTCTCTTGGTAGGCGAACTGCAGAGGATCCAGTGCGTGGCGTACCTGGGGTTTGAGAAAGTTGCGCAGCAGCACTCGTTCAAAAGTTTTCATTAGGTGTGAGGTGAGGGCAACCGGTCTGTAATCATTAAGTTCTTTGGGGTGAGTTTTCTTTGGAACAGGTACCAGGCATGATGTTTTCCACAAGATAGGAACTTTGCTTTCTTGTAGACTCCTATTGAAAAGGTGATGAAGGGGCTCAGCTAATTCCTCAGCACATGTCTTTAGCAGTCTTGCACAGATGCCATCAGGGCCGTCCGCCTTGGACTTAAGTCTTTTCAGTGTCCCTCTAACTTGATCAGTGGTGATTGTCGGCTGTGGGAGTGCTGGGTTGGGGTAAGGGGGGAGTGGGAAAGGGGTGGGTGGTGGGTAAGTTGTTCCAAGACGCAGAAGTGAGGAGCAGGGGAGGGGGATAGAGGTAGTGGGAATTTGTGAGTCTGCTGTGTCCATTGGTGGGGGTACTGCTGCATTGTTGATGGTGGTGGGAGTGGTGACCATAGGCAGAGTAGGAGGGTGTGGGGATGAAGTGTCCCTGTTAGTGAGGCTGGGTGAAGTAGTAACGGGAGTGGGGGGTTGTGAGTGGGTGAGATGGGAGTCTGCTGAAGAGTGGTTGTCAAGTGTGGGCTGGGGGGATTCAGGGGCTATAGAGGTGACAAGGGAAATGCTGCCCTCTGTGCCAGAGTTTCCAAACCGGTTGTAAAAATGGTTTAAATCATTGGACATTGATAGATCACCCTCTGCCATACATCTCTTCTTTCCACACAAGGCATTACAGTTGTAATGAGTTAGGTGACAGGCCTTCATTGACAAGGCAGAGGAGACATCGGGCTGCATATAAAAATGAATGTGTAATGAATGTGAATATAGACATAAATGTGTAATATGTTGTTCAGCCCTTTTAATGGGAGGAATTTTGAAAAACTGGCCCTGTGACCAGCACCCCTCATGTAGAATGTGTACGCCTATGTGTGTGTGGGGAAAAGGCATAGCCTACCCTCTTAGACCCTTTTTGTTTATGCGTTAACAATTTCACAGCAATCTTAAATTCTTATCTCTGCTCCTATTTTGTTTTATTATTTTTTTCATTACATAGACCCCTGCATGTGTATTATGTAGCCTTATTTCTCAAAATATAAATGGCTGAAATGTAGGCGTAGGCCTATAGTTTCTCCATGCGCCAATGTCATACTGTACTCATTGTTTTGCCATTTTGCATTTACACTGCGTTAATCCCCCCCGAGGGAAGGGGAAACAGGAGTGCGTTTTAATATGCGACCTTGCCTCCTCCACTTGCGCTTGTCTCCTCGTTCCGCCTCCTGGCCCCTCCTCCGTGGAGAAAACGATAAAGTTTCCCAGCTGTCAGCCTAGCCACAACAACCTTTGAGGGACTGTTTTTCATTCACCATCCCAATTGCAAATGAGGAAAAGACTCTACAATTGAGCTTTTGCAAGATATTGAAATATAATGCTGTTGTCAGTGATTTCATCATGACGAGAAGCAAAGTGGAGGAGGCAAGTGGAGGAGGCAAGGTCGCATATTGCAACGCACTCAGGAAAACAGAGCAAGAGAGAACGAAGGAAAGGAAGAGACAAACTGTGCGTTTGCGATAATTCAACAGAGCATGTGGTCATGTAAGGAGTTGCCAAGTCACATACCCCTCTGGTTTGGTCGCACTTGAAGCGGATGATGGTGGTCTTCTGGCGCTCCTTGTCGTCTGGGCACGGCGCCCCGTCGGTGTAGCGCAGGACCAGCACCTGACTTGACTTGTCCCACTGCAGCTGCGACTTGGCCTCCCCCAGGCTGAGGTAGTGGTCATCCTCAGTCTTCATGCAGGCCGCTGCCGACGATGGGCAGGCCCAGGAGCCTGGGAGAGTTGAGTAGAGTAGAGTAGAGTAGAGTAGAGTAGAGTAGAGTAGAGTAGAGTAGAGTAGAGTAGAGTAGAATGGAAAATAATATATATATAGATTAGATTAGATTAGAATAGAATAGGCCCTGCTGAGGCCTAACGGTAGGGCACCGGGTTACTACACCGGCGACCCGGGTTAAATTACGGCCCGGGTCATTTGCCGATCCTTCCACGTCTGTCTCTCCCTACTCATTTCTTGTCTCTCCTACACTATCCTGTCAGAAATAAAGGCATGAAAGACCTACAAAATATTTTAAAAAGAGAATAGAATAGAATAGGATGAAATCAAAAAGACTGGAAAAGAACAAAATGGGATACAATATATGATACTGCAATTACACTGTAGTATAAGCAAGGGGTAACATTCAACAAGGTGTGCATTATGAAGTTCCTGAGGTGGTGTCCAATAACTTCCCAACGCGCAGATCTGTTGACTTCTATACAGTTTAATGCACATTATTGAGGATGTTCCTATGAAGTTCCTATGAAGTTCCTGAGGAGCATTATTAATAATACTTAGCCAAAGCTTTACTGGCAATGGATACAGATGAATGGATTTCATTGGAATTGAAGATGAACGGATTTACAGTTGAATGGATTTGAGGGGAAATTTGGCACAAACATTATGTAAACAAAGGCAATGCCTCCAATAGACGCCTCTCCGAATGCTGACAAGTCAATGGTGGTGTGTGAACAACACAACTGCATGTTGAGATTGGCCTGAATTCTCCTCCCGGCAGGATCATGTCTGACATCATGAAATGTTGTTGGGGGATTTATACAGTAGTTGCATGACTCAACTTTCTTCAATACCAAACAGGTTGTTTCAGAATACGACATTAGACTGCTACAACACGTCACGTCACCTCTTCCTGTAATCTTCTCCCATCGTCAGCTAACAGCATTCTTTTTTCCCAGCCTTAAACAATTACAACATCCTTCCTTCTTTCCCAAGCATAATAAATCCGGCCTCTGTCCCAATGACAGGTTTTGACTCAGGGCATCACTGGCAAGGACATGTCTCTACAGCTGGATCTCAACCAGATAATACAACCCCATGCACACGCACACGAGAGCACGCACAAAAGAGCACACTCATGCGCGCATGCACGCACACACACAAGCAAACACAAACACACACACACACAAACAAGAAATCCACCTCTGACTGACTGGCTCGTAGTGAGTTTTTGGCTGAGAGCCCAAGCTGCATTCCAATCATTCTTCCAGAAACCGGACTAATTTGACCGTGACGATACTTATATCTCCACATTCACGAGCTAGTAAAATGTGCATATTATTTTGTTTCCCTGCCTTGCACAGCACAGCAGCGTGCTCACATGGCTGTACACTTGTACATTACAAGGCTTTTCTGTTGGACTCGTCTTCACTTTGTTATCGGCTCACCTCTTGTCTGTTCACGTTCTCAACGAAGACCGAAGGCACAATGGCTGCTCTTCAGGAGCTTATCAAAGCAACTTCGGTAATCTAAATGCGAAATCTCGGAACTCTGCCAAAACTATCTCTGTCTTACAGAAAGTTTCACTACGGCATGTTGGAGCATGGGTGGTACGCCTTCCTGGCTTACTTAGGATGGTAAATTAGCCATTGCTAATGCATACAATGATTGTTCCGTAGAGACAGTCTGTCTGTGGTTACAAAAAAGTGGGATGTGGGGATCTGACACCACCAAATTGGTATTGTACTGTCATAACATATAATTAACCTGGTTAATACCCTGCATACATGCCACAATTCAAAAGTAGCACACAGTCTACAGTCACAAGTCAGGAAATTCTCTCTTTGCTGATTAAGGTTAATTGATTAAGGTTCTCCCAGTCCTGCCCAATTTCTCTCTCCCGCTGTCTTCATACTTTGGACTGTCCTATCATCAATAAAGACAAAACAAATAGCCCCCAAAATAAAAAGATGTAAAAGATTCTACCTGTGAACTCTGTCATGGCACCAAAACCCCATGCCCTCCGTACAATACTGAAACTAGAAATGCAGTCAGAGAGTGCAGACCTCTGCCAAGGACTTGACTATGTTACACCCTAATTATGTCTTTCTGGCTTTTTTTGTGTAGTTTCACAGTGGAATGTTAAAATTCGCCCTATCCGGCAAAATACTGGATCCGCAAAATTTAAATCACTTGTTCCTTTTGTCATTCCAGCAACTCCATGAAATTTCATCCAAATCCATTCACAAGTTTTTGATTTACCCTGCTGTCAGACAGACAAACCAACACGACCGCTAAATAACCTCCTTGGCGGGGGTAATGAAACATAAGGGGCCTGTTTCGCTAGGTGACCACTCACCGCCCTGTGGGAGCAGGGACTTGCAGACGTTGAGGTAGAAGCGCTTGCCATGGAGCTCAGCCCTCCAGTTACTGGTGGCCAGGGACAGCGAGGAGCGAGAGAGGGACGACAAGTCGTAGAAGTTCCCATCGCCATCACTGTTGGGAGCACAAGGACACACACGGAAATTAATGGGCTTGGAAATACATTAGCTTATGAGTTAAGAGCAACTTAGAAAGGCATGAACAAAAACTCAATGCTAGAACTACTTGTCATATTACCATTGGTTTACAGTGATTTTTTTTATTTAGTGCATGTTCACAGGAGTTGAAAAAGGAATGGGGTATAATTAGTCAAATTGAGGGAAGAGATCCATGCAGGACTGTACGTTATTTCTTTTAAATGTTGGTTCAAAACCTTTTAGACTCTAGACTTAACACACCAAGACTGGGAAACGCATCTGTAGCCAGCTGTAGCATCTATGCAAATTTGCCGTTAGCATTGACAATTCTGTGAAATTTTTTAGACCCTTTAGGTCTTGATGGGTTACAGTAAATGCAAATATCAAGCCAGTTGGGTGTGCTGTGCTGAGAGCTTACTCATAGGTGCAGGAAATGGTTTTGAAGGGCGGACAGGCCAGCGCGGTGTGCCACTCGAGCATGTACGTGCAGTCAGACGTCTCCTTTATGAACTCTGGCTGCCCCTGCAGAGGAACGACACGGTGGATCAGACACACATCTGGACCATTAACCCCACGCAGCACACACTCGCAAACCCGTATCCTACATATTCACATACAATATCCTAAAGCATACAGTAGAACACTCACATGCCAACATCCTGAACTCACATTCAATATCCTCCAGCACACATACCAACATGTAATTTATGTGTTATGACTGAAACAGGATCTTTCCGTCTTCCTCATTAGAAACAATAACAAAGTCAATACCGCTACTCCTCTATGCCTGCAGCTACATACATACACGTGCACGTGTGCACACATACAGTACATAGAAGCTCCTCCACGCGTAAATAGCTAGAGTATTCGGACATGATTCAAATATTTA
Organism: Engraulis encrasicolus; assembly: GCF_034702125.1. NCBI lineage: Eukaryota > Metazoa > Chordata > Actinopteri > Clupeiformes > Engraulidae > Engraulis > Engraulis encrasicolus. The sequence goes on along the minus strand of NC_085874.1, from coordinate 19,844,328 downwards.
TTTTTCAGAAGGGAAATATTATTTCTGCAATCATGTCAGAAAAACATAGCCTTTAAAAAGATATATGGAAGGTCTTTAAGATTGCTGCAAGTCATAACTCAAACCATAGAGTGTCTGAAACACGCACGCACGCACGCACGCACGCACACACACACGTCAGGATTTCCAAGTTGTCCACAATGCTGTTGCAATAGAAGTCTACAGGAAACAGTGGTGTGTGTGTGTGAGGGTGTGAGGGTGTTGCTCGCAGTCTGGCCAAGAGTGACAGACTTTGTGTGTATTACATTAACAAAGTTTCTTTGCCTAAAAATAAACCCCAGAAACATCATGATCCAATCTATGGCCTCGGCCAGATGACACCGCAACGCGGGTTTTTTTGAATCCGAGTTGCAATTAAGTTGCAACCATACAGCATGTTTCAGTGAAAAATTCGGGTCCTAATGAGAACGACAGGCTTGCTTCAGAATACACATTTCTTTGTGTGAAGTTGTTGAGAACAAAGTATTCGCTAATGGCCGTGATCGCCCACTCTTATCATGCAAATGACCTGTCACGCAGGGACCTTAGACCAGTGACAGTGCCAGAAAGGTTCACATTTTTTAACAGACCCAGCAAATTTTGTTTTCGAACTACAGACATATCCCATGGCTTTTTTAAAAGCTGAAGATCTTAGCTTTTTATTACTAAAAACGATACATTTCTAGCCTCTCCCATTCCGAAGTTATGTCCATTTTAAGCGACGGATAGTTTAACAAAAAAAATAGCCTCATTTCCCCCCTTTGTAAAAAGCGAAAGGCGGTTTTATTATGCGCTTTACTCTCCGCAAGCGCGTACATAGCAGGTTCAGAATATCAGAATGTGCAAGCTGCATAATTGAACATTACTAGATGCCACAGAGACAAGTTAGATACAACAACAGACTGTAGGCTACTGAATCATGCTGCTTAGCACCATGCTTCGTGAAAAAGTTGCTCTTACAAGAATAAGCATGCATGCTGCAACTTCTGGAATATTTTGGAAGACATTAGAACAATCACCAGGGAGTTTACAGTCTACATAACTGGTTGGCCCTCACGAAGTTGTAAGTCTAATGTATTTACTCCAATTCATTAGTTAAGTATGATGTTTTGTATGCAGGAGGAGCATGTCAAATTACTAAAGGAATTTCCTATCCCAACATGTGTACTAGCATTTGCTGCTAGCTGACTTATTTTCAAAACCAGCATCGCATAGCCTAGTTGTTATTTTTCATTATGCTGAAGTGAGTGCTACGTGGAAAAATAGGCTACCAGCTTTGCGCATGTGGCACCTTGTGTAGCTTGTGGAGTGACTAGAGTAGCGAATCATTGCCATTTAGGCATCTGTTGATTGTGTTCTACACTTTATGCTGCTTTTTTTTTAATTTGAGAAGTTTAAACTAAGGTGTTGAATACCAATACCGGGCAGGTATTTCTCCCTCCTCTGGAGGCTGCTGCGCGCTCACTTCTCCTTCTCTTTCTGCCCATTACGCCTGTTTCAACTAGTGACATAATATGCATTGCTGATAACTGTTTGGGTGCACAGTTAAAAGATAATATGAAGCTTTGCTTCGTGTTAGTCAGGGGTTTTTTTTAGATTTTGAACACGAGTGACCCACACTGGGCAGTTTGAAATGTAGCCTAAAATATTGACCGTGGTAGAAATGAAAGTCTCCACAGTCCACACAAACAGTTGTCTGCTGATGCCATTGTGCATGGAATTAATGTTGTGCACAAAGCTAGTGGTCACTGTTTTTGGCCATGTGGCTGTGACGCAGATGTAAACAAATCCGTTTCGCCTGTAACAATGGCAACGCAAACGCCTGCGTTACTCGATTTTCGCACTCGGCAACCCATTATTCAAAAAACTCGTTTTGTGCCACGTTTCTGGTGGGTTTCATATGGTTAGTCCAGGGGAACGTTGTCACTGGCATAGAAAATCATTCCCGTATAGCCAGCCCTTATGACTCTATCCATCTAATTTCTAGCAATCCTCCAAAAGGCTGATGTTTTGTGATTTTCTTTTCTTAAAAAAAAAAAAAAAAATGATGTTCAAAAACATTAAATCAAAACGTTGTAAAAGCCACAGTCTAGCAGGTTGTTTCCCAACTTTTACCACCAAGGGGGCCCCTAGCACTGTTGCAGCAACAATGCGTCTCTCCACCTACACTGATGTTTTCACACAAAAATGTGTAAAATCTGGCATATATGAATGTGTGATCACAGCAACAACAAAAAAATGATAGGAAAAGCTGACATACGTGAAAATATGCAAAGTAACGGCATATATGAAAAGCTGGCATACAAGTGTAATTGCTGGTACAACAAAATAAGTATGAGAAAAGCTGCTCTGTGTGTATGTGAGGTGTGTAGTGACTCGTCGTTTGGTCTTGACTAGTGGCTGCAAAATGCAAAATCTTTTTTTTACTGTGTTGTCAGAGTGTAAGCTAAGCCACGGATCTTTAGTCAACTTTTAATTTTGACAGGCAAATTAATAAATTAATACATTGTAATCTCTCCTTTCCTCTCTGGCACAACTGCACTGAGACTTTTTTAGACTTTATTATGGACAGGACTGTATGAGAGGTAGACAGGAAGCGAAAGGGGAGAGAGACGGGGAGGGTCGGCAAAGGACCCGGGCCGTGAATCGAACCCGGGTCAGCCACATGGCAAGCGAGTGCCCTACCGAATGGCCACGGCAGGGCCTATCCACGTGATTCTACGAGAGGACAAAACCAGACTGAACATGAGATGCTGGTTTTGTGTCCGCGGTCGGAAGAATGACCACGAGTCCATCCAGTCTTTTCAGTTTTATATCTGTTATCTAGCCTATTCTTCCCTTTGCTGAAAGCATTCAGAAATCTTGGCACACACCACTATGAGATGAAGCACAAAACATTCAACCAATCACACCCACTCCAAGTCTGAAGTCCTGTCCCAGAACATTTACAGTCTCATTGCCCGTATGATTAATCCACCAGGATATTAAGCAATTCTTTTGGCGCATAAAAACATGGTCATGAGAACTTTGCTCAGAGATGCTCATCAATGACCATCTGTAGGCTACGTGCATGAGACAATGGCCCACTTTAAACGTTGGGGGACAAGACGGGTAAACTCAGGAAATTACCTCTATACCTCATGTACACTCCAACACCCATAATTTGTTTTATGTTTTTTTTGGGTCATAATTTAGTCATTTATATTGATGTGTATGTGCATGTATTGTGTGTATGTGTGTACATGCTGAGCACCAGAGTGGGTATGGGTGTGGTTTTAGCCTAATTTAATTTAGTCATTTTTATTGATGGGTATGTGCATGTATTGTGTGTGTATATGTGTGTACGTGCTGAGTACCTGAGTGGGTGTGAGTGTATATGGGATAGGTGACTCATGACTTCACCAATGACACAAGTGACTGACGGACTGACTGACTGACTGACTAAATGCTGATGTCAGTGGTGATGGTGGTGAGGCTGACTAAACATCACAAGGTCTGACTGGCCTCATTTACACGAGACACTTTAATTCTGAATTAGCTCGTCAATTCTGAATAAAGCTTTATGCCGCTGCGAAAACAGCATGTGAACACATCACAATTCTGAATTAAATGTAAACTCAACGGAGCTATTTAATTCTTGAATTATTAATTCGAAATTAAAAACATCACATAAACGTGGTCACTGACTGACTAAATGCTGATGTCAGCAGTGATGGTGGTGGTGAGGCTGACTAAAGTTTACCCATCACGAGTTGGTAAAGGGTTGGCCGAGACTGGTGACTCGCCATGGCCTAATAGTTAGAGAGTTGATGGGAAGGTTACGGTTACACGTTCCCGCCCCCCACGACATGCACGTACGATGTGACTTTGAGCAAGGCACCGGACAACATATTGCTCCAGGCAGGGACTGTTAACCAATTAGCTGGTCTTGCTATCCTAGCCTGGTCTAATCTAGCCTGGTGTGTGTGTGTGTGTGTGTGTGTGTGTGTGTGTGTGTGCGTGCGTGCGTGCGTGCATGTGTGCGCATGCGCTTACAATCCCACCCGTACTAATTTTCTTTTCATTCATACCGAGGGACGAATTGAGAAACGTTTACCGTCAATTGGGAGGAAAACCCAGTTGGAATTTAAAGTACAGTATGCTTTATATGTCTGCTTTATTATATATGCTTTAAGTTACTTTTATCCAATTGCATGTGTTCATGACATTGAAAATACGACCACTGGTGGGAAGGTTGAACTCCATTGATGTTCGAAATGTGCACCACCCTCCCTCGCTTACTGGTCAGCCAGATGAAATAAGTACCGACCAGGGCCTCGTTTCCGAAAGGGCCTTAAGTGCTACTTAACGCTACATGCTACTTAAGTTCACACGTAACACCATCGTAGAGCTCACGGAGCGTTTCCCAAAGCCAACTTAGCAAAGAACCATCGCAGGTTGACTCGTAACTCTAAGAGCAATCCACGAGTGGTCTGGAGTAGTCTTAACGCGCTAAGATTGATCGTAGCAGCATGGCACAGTGTAGACACCCACAGGATATGAAGGGAAAAGAAGAAACCTGCGCATAAGATTGCTGTTTTAAGACAGGAGTGGCATGGCACAGTGGAGACACCCACAGGAAAAGAGGAAACTTGCGCTTCAAGTTGATGTTTTAAGACGGGAGTTGTAAATATCATGGCACCACAGTTGACACTGCAACGAAAATAAGAAGGTAGGCCTAACATTAATTGTGTAAGTGTAATTAATAAAAGCAATGTGTTTGGGAAATATTTTACAGGCAGTAAAATAGTTCGTCTGTGTTTGATAAACCAGGGCATAGGCTAATTAAACTGTGATCAATCACAATTTGTGTGGGTGCTTCATGAACAAGATCAAGGCATCCACACGCAAAATAAATAAGGGGGCTCTGGCGACCAGAGAGAATGTGTTGATGTCGGTTCCGAAACATAAAAAAGAAAACGAGGAAAAGAAAACAAACAGCGAGTCTTCATTTTCTTCTTTCTTCCTCTTTCATTTTCAAGTAGCCGAGGGGAAGGTGACGCAGAAAAGACATGACAGTTGTAAACTAAGGGTAGCTATGACATAGGCCTAAAAAAGGCAGCGATGGGGATTCGTGAAGATTTTGACTGGTATTGTTTAATAACTGCAGGCTGACGTGCTCCCGAGCGTTGTCAAGCCTTGAACGCCTTGAGGTTGTAACTTTGCGCATCCCAATTTGGAACTCCAACTAATAGGCCTACTTGTCTTCTTAATATTAAGCACTTAACCAACTTCACACGCTTTATCTGGGTCTTATAACGGCGTGGCTCATAGCCTATGGTTATTAAGGTCCCCTGCGGTCAGTTTGCTGTGCTCCCATATAAAGTCAGGCATGATTTCATTGTTTGTGTGCATTTTATTTCATTTGCCAAAAATAACTCCTGTCAATAGTTTCAAACTGCTACGAATGTAGTCCCACCCTTAATAGAATGCAACTTTTGACATTGACACACGCCTTACGTAAGTGGTTTAGTAGCAGATGACGGCGCATTTCACTCCGAGGACACTTCAGCACCACACATGCGGACAGCGATCCTTAAGAGCAACACTACGAACGTAGAGGCTGTGCGCACGTTCATGTACGAGTGCCTTTGGGAAACAGGCGTACAAAATCTAAGAACATTCGTAGAATCGCTGGTTAATGACAAACGTAAGGCTAAGAACCATCGCTATCTGGAAACGAGGTCCAGGCTAGTAAGCAATACCCTGAACCTAAGTACCCTACCCTAACCTTTTGGTAAAAGCGTAAACTAAGTGAAAAGTAATAGTAGAGTAACCTCATTGATGCCCAGGGGGAAATTAAAGTGTCAAATAGCAAGTAGCAATGTAATGTAATGTAATGTAATGTGAAGACTCACTGGGGACTTGCTCTGGTCGCAGGAGAAGAGGATGGCGGTGGACCTCTCGTAAATCCTGTGGCACTTCTCCCCATGCGTATAGTTGATCATGATCAAGCCGTCTTCGTACGTCAGGGTCTGTGAGGCAAGGCCTGGGGCACCAAAAGTGCATGTTAGTGGAGGTGCCTTGCTCCACGAGCATCTATCTGATGCTAGGGAATAGGCATAGTTCTCTAGAAGGGGTGGTTTTATCAAAAATCGTGACAAGGGAAACACTTTAATGAGCTGCTACCTGAACTACTAACAGATTCTAAAATACAGTTCAAATTACAGCATCAAGGTCTATGAGTGAGGCCACTGTGGCTGAAATTACTGTTGCGGTTCCCTTATTTTTCCGCTTCTCCACTACATTTAAATTTTGACCATGTCACATCTCTGAAAATCCAGTGATCTTGATTGGCTCGTCCGCATTTTGGTTTGGGAGCGGGGCGAATCTGGACGTCTTCCGGACCCCCCTGTGAGCTCAAGAAAATGAGCAGAAATATACAAGGCTCTGTCGAGAGTCAGGCTAGTACACGAAGGAGTGTCTACAAATCCCCCTCACATTAGCCAGAGGTATAACTCCAAGTTCCTAAAAAAGTGGGCCCAAATTGGATTAAGGTTGAAAACAACTAGACCAGAGATTAAAAATATTCTATTTTTGACTGTGTGTGCATATATAGAACTCCCACTGAAACCATACATAATCACATCAAACCCATGAGTGTGAGAAGTCAAATCTAAACCACACAGGAAGTGGTGATGAAGTTTCGCAGCACCGCAGCATGTGTGTGTATAGGTGTGTGTGCGTGTGAGAATTTCAGGGGGCAGCGCAGGTTATTTTCTCTCTCTCTCTTTTCCCCACTCACCAGCGATTCTATGAGAAGATCCTTCGACCTGGCAGGAGGAGACCTCGTCTGTGCCGTGTGGGCAGACGCTTTTGGACAGGCCGCCACACACAGCGAAGTGGTACTCGTACTGGCCGCTCATCACCTCGTAGTTGTGCCCAGACAGTGGCGACAGGTCAAACTGGTGGCCGCTTCTGGGGTCTGTCACTTTACAGTTCTCACCTGCAACGTGCGTCATGCGAAGCCTTAATTGACATCAAGTTTCATTACATAATTATAAAAGTTGTCACCAGGCAGCGGCGTCAGGTCAAACTGGTGGCCGCTTCTGGGGTCTGTCACTTTACAGTTCTCACCTGCAACGTGTCATACGAAGAGACATCTTGTGCTGTTGCATAATAATTCTAATACTGTATGCCAAACAGTTCAGTTGCGACTTTACAGTTCTCACATGAACAATGTGTTATAGAAAGAGTTAATTGATATCTTGTGTTGCTATATAACACATTATAATAGACAGACAAAACAGTTAAGTTGCAAGCAAATTGACTATGGACTAAAAATAACTTTTCTTGCTTACTACAGCTGAACCCATCAGACTAGCATGACTATGAAGAGTGAAAATCTCCATCCAGACTAATTGTTGTATTTTAAAAAAGCATTATATCCAAATGGAGAGGGCATACGGAAGCCCCTGTTTGTATTTTGAAATAGCGGTATCGTACCCTGAACCCTCTGGATAGGACAGGCTTCGGAAGTTCTCCAGATGAACACATACTCGCAGCCATCCTTACGATCAAAGATGGGGGAACCCTACAGGCAAGGGAAGGAAAATGACACGCACGCACGCATACACATGCACCATTATTTGTTGGGAAACCCTGCTCCCTACAGGCTCCACTGAAGAACTACCTTCTGTGCCATTCTATGTTCACAATTCCTGATGCAATAGTAAAAGCTGATTAGGTATGTACCATGAGGACCTTAAGCGATGCATTTCTCCCAACGTCAGACAGCATCAATGCCATGGCCAAGGTTAGAGCACGACAAGGGGGAAATGCATGATGTTTCTGTGCTAAAGCTTGACTTGGGAATGCTTTTGTTTTCCCAAATCCTGACGCTTTTTCACCCATGTACTGTACACGCACAAATACTAATATCAGTCTTCCCTCTTGTTTTTTTAACTATAAACGGACATGCATCTATGCAACAGATTTGATCTCTACACAGCCCTAGTTTAAAAGGTGTACTACACTGCCCTACAAAGGCAAAGCGCCTTAACTACACCAACATTGAAACAGTTTTAGATTTAGCATTTAGTTTAGTTTTAGTATTCAGATGCATACTGTAGTTAATGGATAATGGACATAGCAGTATCTCTGAAGTGGGATAGAATTGGACAATAAGCTAAACTGAATTTTGACAAAATATGTAGTAGTTACTGAATTTTGCCTTTATAGGGCAGAATTACGATCCTTCCGCATCTCTTTCTGTTGCCTTAAGCAGCGATCACACTGGATGCGGATTTCTGCTTACAATCAGCGTTGCACTTCCAGCTGATTTATCAGACTGAGAGTGAATCCGCTGCACAGGTTCGAATGCGGTTGGAATTCGAGACGATTCGTCGAATGAATTGGTGAGAGGGGACCATTCGAACAAAACGTTGGACCATTCGTAGAAGGCATGGGGCGTTTCGTGCAGTACCTGAGGATTTTTCGTCGAAGACCTAAGGACGTTACGTTCAATCCATGCAGACCTTTCGTGTAACTGGGCAGATGTTTAGTTTAGTCTGCCTATTTTATTAGCCTATTATTTTTTTATATTTTATCAAACTTGTGTGCCTACCACCACAATGCAATGAAAACAAAAATCGAACCATGTAGAAAGTGCGTGCGTCTCTATTTTTTTTAAATTAATTATTAATTTTAGTTCAGGCTGCTTTTTTATCATTAGGCCTATTTTATAGCCTATTTTATATATACTATATTGTAACGGACTGCCTCTGCCTCCTCCGGAGTGAGATAACAGCATTACCCCCTGTGAACTACACGCGCAGCCTATAAAATGGAGTTAATTTCAAATGGCGGGTGAGACTGTCAGGAAGCAACAAGCCGAGAGAGCAAGAGAGAGGGAACCATGAAGTGTGCGCCGAGAAGATCACCATTCGCAAGAATCGCTAAAGCCAGACATTGATGTGAGCTGTTCCAAATTGAGAGGGTTTTGCAAAAGTGCACTACTAAACGTAAGAAAAGATATTCGTTGTGTTGATATGAATTATTTCTAGTGTGTTGGTCACTGATTTTTATTCATTTTTGGAAAGGTAGGCAGTCTTGCTGCCTGGCTGGCGCCCATCTCATAACTACAGTCGTTTGCACCACTACAATATCAACGAAATGTTTTAAAATGTACGACATCAATTTAAAGGTAGGCCTAAGGGATAATGTATTGTCCACACATGAATAAGAAAATGTTTCCCTACGGGGCAAATAACACCCCCGACGCCGAAGGCGGAGTGCTGTTATCTCTGAAGGGAAATGTATTTTCCGTAGTCACGTGTGGACAATACATTATCCCGCTTATCCCGCCCTTACCAAACATTATAAATCATACATAGTTAACATAGTTTATAGCGTGCGCAAAGAAAGATAGTTTGTGGAACGCTCATAATTTAAACAGGTTAACAAGCAACATGGTTTTGGCTACTTTCTAACTTGTTACAGCCACATTGCGCTTCAAACTGTTTGCAGGCTGCCTCGTTCACCGCGCGATATCTACTAAACTCGGGTTCATAACATGATCATTTCTATCTAATCGGCACAGTATTCCAGAAAAAAGCATAGANAACCCCAAACACTGATGTGCGCCCTGACCACCATCATTAGCCCTATCGACCCTGATACAGGCAGAGCCTATCAAAGGGCGTTGAACACAATGGCCTATGGACCTTTTCAGTAGGCTATGGTTGGGGAAGTAGGGCCTGCGTCGTGATTCACCGTTTGGTGTTTGTATCAGCACACCAAAAGTTACCTCACTAACGTTAATGATGTTCTTTGCTGAGTAACCTAGCCAAATATATCCAGATAATCGTGAATTATGCAAAATAAAGTCTGCCAACATGTATTGCCATTCTAGGAGCGATAAGGAGAATGCCGCACAGGCGCGGAGAAAGGGTTCCTTTGACACAGAGAATGCTCTGTGTGGCTGCGCGCATGCAGTGTTTAGTTTGCAGGTTTCAGGCAAATAATGGTGATCGATACGCCCTAGGTCCATAAGACTAACAGTAAAACAGGGACAATGACAAAAGGGATGAATTGCTTGAGGAAATCAAAAGGGACAGAGCGAAGTTATGACAACAAATTGACGTGCACCATTACGCAAGGCTACATGTAGTTATGATGGGTTAACCACTCAGTTACCGTTGCATTCATAATATGTAGCCTATGATAAAGATGACTTCAGCGCAGGATATCAGAAATAAACAAGACAGCGCAGATGGCTTTTAATTTTTAACATGGCCACATTATGCGTCAATACGCCAATGCGTATTAGGCTATTTATCATGAAACCTCAAATCGGAAGTAGCCTTATCTTGTACCCAGCACTTTTCAAACCTTACTCGGGTTTATGGTAATTGTCCGGGCCAGCACTTTTGAAATCAAACGGACGCCCTTGCCTGCATGACATGTCATTTGCATGATAAGAGCACGGACGATCATGGACATACAGTACGATGGTACACACATAGCCACACACGCACACAACACGGTTCAGTTCAACGTTTATTGACCAGCAAGCGAGCAGCGCAGTACCAGCTGATTTGCTCTGGAATCTCGAAATGAAAACTGACTTTTCTTGGGAAAAGTGTTGCAAGAACATTGAACTCATTTAGTAGGCCTATCATTGTGCCAAGCGTGTGTCGCAATATTGTACTGGGGATATGTGTTGGGGAGGGCATTAACATTAGGCCTATGACAAAAACATTATCGGGGAGGATTGAGGATAAATCTTACACGTTTCCTTATTAATGGAAAATTAATTCCATGCTAATTCCAAGTATTCAAGAACCTAAACAATATGTAATTGCTCCACAGTTCAAGGGTTAGGCTATGGATATTGACACCTTTCCTCCGCGATCGCGGATAGCCCCCACCTTTGCGCTTCTCATCTGGCTGTCACGATATGGAACGGGAAGAGACAGTTCAAGACAAGCGGCATGACTCTCTCTCTCTACTGTAGCCATGGGCTTAACACAGGGGTTCTGTAATGTTTTCAACACTGTTAGGACCTATATTGTTTTCTGGCTCATGCGCGAACTATTTGTTGTCATTCAGAATCAGAAACATCAAAGTATCGGGAGACAGCTTTCTCTTGTTGCTGGTGCTTCGCATCTAAAAAGTTACCGGAAAGTCAGAAAACTCGCTGCATGACAATGTGCTCAATGGTCAATAGCCTACTTCTAGATGCACTATAGTCTAATCAGACGCGCGATGCTCTGATTCAAAGCGAGCACAAGGGTCAATAGCCTACTTCTAGACACATTAAACCGCACTGCTTTGATTCAAAGCGAGCAGGAGGCATTTTGACGATTTTTTTTTAAATGTAGGCCTACAACAGCTTTTAAGGTAAGGGATAATGTATTGTCCACACGCAGTGGTAGAACGCAGGTAGGCTATACGGAGTATACCCACTTCTAAATTTTAGGGGATTCAGTATACCAACTTAAAATTGATTGATCCATTATTTAGAATGGCATAAATATATACAGTATACCCACTTCAAAAATGCGAGAATATACAGTATACCCACTTCAAAAAAGTAGACTACACCTAGACTACAAATATTTTCCTACGGGGCGAATAACACCTCCAATGCCGAAGGAGGAGGGCTGTTATTCCGCTTCGAAGGAAATATATTTTCCGTAGTCACGTGTGGACAATACATTATCCCGCTTATGCCGCCTTTACCAACATTAGAAAGCATACATAGTAAACCAGTGGTTTATAGTAACATGTTTATTGCCATTTTATAGCGTGCGCAAAGAAAGATAGTTCGTGGAACGCTCATAATTTAAAAAGAAAGAAAGGAGTAGCACACTGGAGCTGAATGCAGAATCAAAAACTGTATTAAACAAAGCCGAAAAAAGTAAATGAAACCGACAGACAGGGGAACAAGCGTTTCGGTCAGCCCATCATCTTCCTTTTCTTCCTTTTCATGCTGCTCTTGGAATTACGCACCGAGCACGCTCAAGATATTACATTGGCGCGGACGCCACCCACCATTACGCGCATAATTTTAAAAAGGTTAACAANCAACAGAGTTTGGTTTTCTAACTTGTTACAGCCACATTGCGCTTCAAACTGTTTGCAGGCTGCCTCGTTCACTGCGCGATATCTACTAAACTCGGGTTCATAACAGGATCATTTAGAAATGAACTATCTGATCTGCGACAGTATTCCAGGCTACTTCACCCTTAAGGAAACTATCAAGGAACTCCTCACTTGTTACTCACATACTAGTGTTAATAAAATATGTCACGACAGCGGCCGGCGGACAGTGACAGTTTGCTGTCTTGAAATAACAACATTCGGACAATAGTGTAGACTTGTGCGCTACACGCTGGGGTGGGGCAGGGCTGCTGTAGGTATCCATTGCGCGCGGCCGGTAGCTTTGGGAACTGCGTGTAAGTTGCATTTGGGTAGGCTATTGCGCGTGTTATAGTTGATTAAGTAATTGACGAGCCAACGTCCGGCAGCAGTGGCTGAGTGTGTAACTTAACTTAACTTAACTTTTGTAGGCTACTATCGTCCGAGTGTCTCCAGATTGTGATTATTTATTCATTTATTCAAAGAAGATAGCAGTTTACAGACGCTGCTGGTTGCATGGATATTGTGGTGGTTTTCCCTCCTAATTGTATTTTATGAAATTGTAAAAAAAAAACTACCATAACCTTTACTCCCGTTGTCTGTCGTTCCTGAATCGTGGTCTAAATTTCACCTCTTACAATAGTGTCCAGTCCAGTGAATGATCCTGCATCCATGGCTAATTGGATAAAGCATACTAAGTGGATTTATCACATGTGAAACGAGAAGGCAGAAAGTGCAAATTAGTTAATAAATGAAACAGTGTACAACGTCAGTGCTGGTAAAAAAAAAGAGTTTTAATGACTTTGCACAAAGTTGATGCTCGTTGGTGACCTTCAAAACCTGCGCTGTATTCAATAAAAGCTGGGCATAACGCACATAAAGGACTGAAAATGAAAATACCCCTATATGTGGTACATAATCTATGTTGTAGGCCTACTTCAGTTGTTGGTACCCAGACTTGCATTTTGTCGAGTAATGTCCATTTGAACCTCACGTGAAAGTAACGGGGATTGTGCTGCATTTGGTGGATGGAGCTGATATTACGCACATAATTCTACTGAATAAACATCCAACTGCGACCCAAACGGTAACTTGTCGTGGTAGTCTATGTCGAATATGCCTTAATTTGGCTGTTTGCTATTCGCCTCTGGCATCATCCGAGCATGTGTAGTGCGAGACGCCATTATGACCGTTGCGCGTAAATATTTGCAAGACGATGGGGCCGTCAAACACAGTAGGCTATGGATACTTATTTAACGACTTTAATGAAGATGTCATGTAGACTGTTTGAACGGCCCCTTCCATAGGACAGCATCCATCCATCTATCCATCCCTTCCTCATCTTTACGCGCAACGGTAATAATAGCCATTACTTTTCTTGTAGACGTTGCGCATAATATTTTATTCATTATCGACTTATTTCAAGCAGCATTCCACTGTCCACTCTGCGTGGCCCTGTTGAAAACATGCATGGTTGCCACCACTTAAAAAGGTGCTTGGAGAGGAGGCAAAACTGGTACAATTTAGGCTGCATTAAAGCATACACGTTAGCTTTCACGTTGTGCGATGGATGGAGACAAGTTTGGAATCGCTCCCTCTCTCTCCCTCTCTCGCTCACACACACACGCGCGACATAATTCTCTGCACTCTTTGCAAGACTCTACTGTCACTTGACTCGTCTTATTGGATACCAGCCAAAATTGTAAGCTAGATAGCCAATAGTTTCGATTGTGCTGCTTGGACTGGAGGTATTTTCTGCTAAAATGTAGGCTGCATTAAAGCATCCGCACGTTTGTGCGATGGGTGGAGACAACTTGGGAATCGCTGTAAGTTAGAGATTTTTTTAAAACATAGGCTGGCAAGATGTAAATGACCTGCACTGCTTGAAAAAGACGATCGACTATGTGCCCCAGGCATCTTAAATACTAAAAACTAATTGGCGGGTGGATTCGGTTTTGGAAATTGGAGAAAAAACATTAGGGCGGGTGGATAGCAGGTGGATTAGAAATTCTAAGAAGCGGTTGCGGATGAAATAATACATCCACCGCGCACCTCTAGGCCTACTCCACACGTAGGTATATTCCAGACCTACAGAAGACGGTAGCTAGAAGCGTTCATCTAAAAAGTTACCGGAAAGTCAGAAAACTCGCTGCATGACAACCAAATGTGCTCAGACGCACGCTGCCCTGATTCAAAGCGATTCCCGCCTCTCTGCCCGCAGCTGGGGCTAGGGCCTACTCAAATACTGTTCCAGAAATGTAAGGAGTAGAAAGTAACATAGGCCTACAGATATTTGTCAAAAATGTAACGGAGTAAAGTAACGGCGTAAAAGTGAAAAAAAAGCTTCTCAAATATTGTTCCAGAAATGTAAGGAGTAGAAAGTAACCTAGATAATTGTCAAAAAATGTAACGGCATAAACGTAAAAAACCGACAACATACCAGTTAAAATGAGTAGGCCTAAGTACATTTTATTTATGAAGCACATCTGAAAACAGCAAAAAAAAAACATTTGATTTACATAGGCCTACTAGATTGCTAGATAGGCCTACTAGATACATAGAGAGAGAGAGAGAGAACGCGCTCCTATGCAGTGTTAATATAGCGATTTCACTTCTCTCTCTCGCTCTTAGTGTTTTTGTTTTTGTTTTACTGTAGCCATGGACTTAACACGGGTGCAGGGGTTCTATAATGTTTTCCGACACTGTTATTTTTTCTGCCTCATGCGCGAACTATTTATTGTCATTCAGTTTGTGCCGTTATTAGGCCTAGGCCTATATGAATCGGGGTAAATCAGTTATATATTAGTTATATATTTAGACTTCGAACAAAAGAAATAGGCCTAGGACACACGGGAATAATAGGATATAAAATAGGCAGCCTGACTGGATTGATGGACGATTTCCAACAATAAAAGACAGGATATGAAACAAAATAGGCAGCTTATTCAATTAATAAAACTATAGCCCAAGAACATTGCCTCGCCGGGCAGGGAGAGAGAGAGAGAGAGAGAGAGAGAGAGAGGAGAGAGAGCGGTCCAGTGTTAATGTAACGATTTAACTTCTCTCTCTCTCTCTTTACTGTAGCCATGGACTTAACACAGGTGCATGGGTTCTGTAATGTTTTCAACACTGTTATATGCATAGTGCTCTGGCTCATGCGCGAACTTTGTTGTGTGTAAGGCAGACAGCATTCTCTTGTTGCTGGTGCTTCGCATCTAAAAAGTTACCGCCCAAGAACATTGCCTCGCCGGGCAGAGAGAGAGAGAGAGATATTGCCTCGCCGGGCAGAGAGAGAGAGAGAGAGAGAGAGAGAGAGAGAGAGAGAGAGCTCCTATGCAGTGTTAACGATTTAACTTCTCTCTCTCTCTCTTTACTGTAGCCATGGACTTAATCGTAAAAACAACAACAACATAGCCTACCAGTAAAAACGAGTAGCCTAAGTACATTTTATTTATAGATTTAATGTTTAAATCAACAAAAAAACAAATAGGCTATTTAAAATAGGCTAGACAAAACCGTTCAAATGAACATATTTAAATAGACAAAACCGTTAAAATGAGCATGAAAAAAGCTGATTCTAAGAAAACCCGTTAAAATGAGCATTAAAAAATCTGATTTACATTTCTAATATAGGCAGACTGAAGGGACCTTTAGTTGAAACCTAAGGATCTTTAGTTCAATTTTAAGGACCTTTCGTTGGCTTTTGCGGTAGACGGACCATCCTCGACTAAAGATCCCCAGCCTTATACTAATGGTCCAACGTTTTGTTCGAATGGTCCCCTCTCACCAATTCATTCGACGAAAAGACCTGATACGTGCGGTTGTAGTGGCTGAGCGGTCACTCGCAACGTAGGCTATTTTATGGTGTTGTGCTATTTGAATGTTGTGTCAAACTAAAAACATACAAAAGGCTTTGTATATTCATCAATGTAAAATGGATAGAAGACAACCTCTTCTCTTGCTCTCCTACAGTTGGATCGTGAATCTGATATGAGTGTTGCTGACGGTCTCCTAGTAAAACACCTGGGAATCCGCCCGTGACGTGAAGCGGATTTTCCACCTAGAGTTGAACTTTTTTCTACTCAATCCGCCCCGGGGCGGGCAGGCAGAAAATCTGTAATCCGCCTTGCGCTACTATTCAGCACAGAATACACTCACTTTCATTAACAAACAATAGTGCAAATCCGCCTCCTCCTGTAAAATCCGCGCCCAGTGTGATTGTGGCCTCATACAGCAGTGCAGTACTCACCAGGTGGTCGTCGCAGAGGAAGATGATGCGAGTGGAGTAGCGTCTGCCGGCTCCACAGGCCTCCCCACCCTGGTAGACGATGCTGAGCGAGCCGTCGGAGGCCTGGGGGGTAGACTGCACGTAGCCCAGGTTCAGAGAGCGCCCGTTGATGATGGCACAAGCTCCCAGGTTTCCAGCTGCCAATGAAAACAGTAGGTCGACATCATCACATTACATTACATTTAGCACTTCACCCCAAAGTGACAGTGACGTCATCAGAGACAAATGCTTACTTTTTTGGCTGTTTATATCAGCCAAATATAATAATTAGCCTACATTCAAAGCAAAAATCAGACATTCCAATTTGTTTTTGTGCAATATCTCATGAAATGCAAGCTAGCTTGGCTGGAGACAGTGAAACATGCTTCCAGTGCCCTGGCTGGGAAATGGTCAGTGACAAAAGTTTAACACTTTAAGTTTAACAAGTTTAACAGTTTAAAACAAAAAGAGGCAGGCTGCTCATCTCTCCTCGTTGCTGAAAGGTGGACTCTCAACAACAGCAACAATTTTGATTGTTTTTTGTTTGTTTGTTTGTGATAGTCACCAAATCCATTAAGCAACTACATTTTCAGTTTGATGATTAAAAAAACGCCAACAACTTATTGCATCTTTACAACAAAAGAAAAAAAACCATGCATATCCACTTCAAAGTTCTGAGTGCTGGACTAAGGAAAAAAAAAATATGTCCTTGACATCAAGCCACACGAGGTGCTGGCCACTTCTGGATTCAAATATCAAAGAAAGTAAAGAAGATGCTACACACACTGATCCATGTTTTATTGAAGTGACTGACTGTTGACCATCTGGCCTTCTTCAAACTTCTAAATAACTTCTAACTGACTTCTAACTGAGGGCGGTGGTGGCTCAGGTGTAGAGGAGCCATTTGGCAACCAGAAGGTTGCAGGTTCGAGCCCCGCTCTGGCATGACCCCCATCGACGCGTCTTTGAGCAAGATACTGTTATATGATACTGTCACCCCTGGAGACATGGAGACGACATCTTCCTTAACTAATATCATACTTGCATACGTGTAACCTGCTGACATGAGGAAGACGGTATAAAAACCGTTGCCACCATTTTGTCAGCTGTCGGTCGAATTGCCTGTCATTCGCCAGAGATAGGATGCTGCCTAGATAGTGAGACGCTGTGAGACTTTGTCTCATTTTTATTTCTTTTTAACCTTTTTATTCTTCTTCTACTTTTACTTCTTTTATTTTCTTCTTATTCTTTTTGTAATCTCACTTTTTCTATAATAAATTGTATCCTGATCGATCCTTTTAACTACGAAGTCAAGACTTATTTTATTTTTGCAAGTGAGTCAACTAAAACAAAGCAGAGCATTCATCCTTCAATTTTTATTGGAGAAGAGAATTTTGGAAACGTCCAAAATCTAACAATACTTAATCCCAAATTGCTCCTGGTGGCGGGGCGGTACCCTGCGTGGAAGCCACGGCCACCAGGGTGAAAATGTGAGTGTGGATGGGTGCATGTGAGGCATACAATGTAAAGCGCTTTGAGTGCTCAAAGGAGTGGAAAGGTGCTATACTATAAATGCAGTCCATTTACCATTTAGTTTGAAGAGGGCCCGACGGCCAAAATGTCACTTCAGTAATACATGGAGCAGAGTGTGTAGCGTCTTCTTTATGTTCTTTACCTGGGCAACCGTCTACGTGGGGCAGAGGCTTGCAGACATTGAGGAAGAACTTCTGGGACTTGGCCTGCTCAGAGGTGTCGATGGGCTTATAAGGCTGATCGTCACTGCTCAGGTCACTCAGGTCGTACTCATTTCCACTGGCATCTGCAAGAAGTGAAAAGTGGAAAAGTGTTCATTTAGAAACACCGATTTGTCCAAATGATCAACTAAGTAATTGACTGCATGGAGATAATAATAATAATGCTCATTCAATTCGTCTTGGGTGTCCATCAGAAACAAATAATATCCTTTTGAACTGAATTTTTGGTGTTTCAGAAGTAACAATTTCAGGCAAATTAAGTCTGGACTTCACACTCAATGTCCAGAGCGGTAGAGTAGGTAATACAATATGTCTATTAAGATCAAGTTTAGATCTTCTTCTTTTAGAAATACAGCCGTTTTAAAAGAAACAACTAGGAAGTCTGTGAGGTTTTTGTCTGTAAAGACCACCCTATTCAACAAAATGAAATAAATACAGATCCTGGCCATATAATTAGAATATCATGAAAAAGTGTATTTATTTCCATAATTCCATCAATAATGTTTAACTTTCATGGACTGTATAGGTGCATTGCCCATATTTTGGACTATTCCAATAATCAACTTTTTCATGATATTCTAATGATACGGCTAGGATCTGTATTCGCAGCAGAGCTGACAAGATTCAGCCTATTGGAGCTTACCAGTGACCTGGCAGTCCACAGGGCTGGGCAGACAGGCCAGCGGGGTGGCAAACTCAAAAAACACGTCGTGGGTCACGTGAGTGCTCGTGCCCATCTCAGCCCTCTCGAACTTCAGCGTGCCGGCATCGTCGTTGTCGCAAACGAAATTGATGAGGAAGGTGGTCCTGGTGGCTGCATTAAAAAAAACAAAAACGATTTAGTTCAACGAAAAGGATAACAAGTCTAAATTTTAAGTGTAAACTGCAATCAAACCCACAATTAACTTTTTGACCGACACAATCTTGTACAGTAGTGGTATTACTACTGTAAACCAGGCATCCAACATATCCACATATCTGAACATATTACTGTATAACTGCCCCAGTAAAAGTGGGGCCAGGGGGCACAAAGGAGAGGTTCAAACAGACCCAAGTCTTGTGAAAACACTTCTAAAAAGCAAAACAGGATTCTAACCACGCAACAGTGTCTTGTGCACGTGACCATAAATGTAAAAACGTAGTGTTCGACTTTGACATTTGTAACACGATGTTGGATTTTATAAGTCAGTGTGTAAACTATGGACAGTTGTGTGATTTCTCTGATACGTATAAAAAAAATCAATACACACAATTAAAAAAACAAACAAAAACAAAAACACGTGGTGTTCTTCAAAGTCATGCAATCTCTGCCTTGGCCATGGCTCAAACGGCGTAGGCACCGTACTCCTATGCTTTGGCTCTACTGCTATTCTGGGCTTTTCCCGTCTCGCTCTCCCATTGTTTTACTGTCTCCTCTCAAACGCCAAAAAAAAAAGCCAAAAAGAAACTTTAAAATATTTTTTTTAAAGTAATGCGATCATCTCACCTGTCTCTTCATCCAATTCCCCTTTGTAGGTGAGCTTCAGCTCGCCCTCAGAGGAGTACTCAAGAGATCTCTCCACACCCACATGGCCAATCGGCTTTCCGTCCTCCAGCTCACAGCCAGCAAACTGCTCGCCTTCCTTTGTGCTACAAGCTGGTGCTGAGCCACAGATATTCAGCTGAGGGGGAAAAAACGACACCAGGGGTGCATCCCAATATGTGACCTTGTCTCCTCCACTTGCTTCTCGTCATGATGACATCACTGACAACAGCATTATATTTCAATATCTTGCAAAAGCTCAATTGTAAAGTCTTTTTCTCATTTGCAATTGGGATGGTGAATGAAAAACAGTCCCGCAAAAGTTGTTGTGGCGAGGCTGACAGCTGGGAAACTTTATCGTTTTCTCCACGGAGGAGGGGCCAGGAGGCGGGACGAGGAGACAAGCACAAGTGGAGGAGGCAAGGTCACATATTGGGATGCACCCCAGGTATGAATCACGAGGGCGATGTAGCGCTGTGGCTATGGCGATTACCCCCAACATGTGGGCTTGCATGCCGATGAGGCCCCAGGTTCAAGTCCAGCCAGGGTTATGGGGCACCTAAGTCACGCCCTCTACTTCCTGGTTCATGGGGCAGGGGGAGTCAAAAAATAATTACTGGTCTTGAAAATTAGTGTTTTTTTTACACCAATCGAAACCTTGGACCTCCACCTATGCACCATAAATCCAAAAATCACCCATTTTCAAGCCCAGTAATCATTTTTTGACTCCCTCTGCCCCATGAACCAGGAAGTAGAGGGCGTGACTTAGGTGCCCCATATTCCAGCCCCCATCTGTCTTCCTGCCATACTATAAGACTGTCCAAATACAAACATAAGACTTTTGCGAAGGGGTCGGTGAAGAAATGAACAAGGCGGCTGTAACATCAGGACACACGCACGCACGCACACACACACACAGATCAGCAATTCTTACCGTGAAGTTGCGACCATTTCCTGGGACTGAATATCCATTTTTGCTGGTCAGAGGATTCAGGTCAAATTCAAAGCCTGAGACTGGGTCCCTTATGGTACATGTCTGTCAATCACAAAATAACAGTTTCTTAGCTACAGAACCTGGTCATCACATTGTGTGGACATTCTGTCTGACAGAGTAAAATCAGGCCAAAAACTTGGTTTGACTGGGCGCACCTTAGAATTCAGCATTACATGAAAACGGGTAAAAAAATTGAATTTTGAATGAAAAACACACACCTCAAGTATTTCAAGAGACGATTTTGTGTGCAAATAACTACCTGGTTCGTGTCTTTGACACTCTCGATGGCGCATGCTGCTTTGGTGTGCCAGATGAAGTTGGCCGTGCAGTTCTGGTTGGAGAGGAAACGAGGGGCCGAGGCCTGAACACAAAAAAAAAAAACCTTTATGTTACAAATTATTGTTTGACTACAGTATCTACACGCATTAATGTGTGAGGCGTGTAACAGCGTTGAGGTTGAGGTAAGTTAGGTTGTATGTAGGGTGGTGACGGATTTCGGATGCATTGTGTGTGATTTCAGTGTGTTTGTTCCTGCTGCTGGTGGAGAGCATGTTGTAGAGGCAGAGTGAGCACGAGCAGTACACTAGAATTGGCTGGATGATGCTGGAGTATAGAGGGGAAAGGAGGTGAGGAGAGACAGAGAGGGCATACAGCTTACGGATCACATAAAGCCTCTGTTGACACCTTTTGTGGATGTTGGTGACATGTGCATCAAAAGTGAGCAACTAATAACGATAAAAGAGACGGTACAGGGGGGAAGTGGAAGTGCAGTGCACTAAGCCCCCCACATATCATTTTTCATGCGATTGGGGATCCAGGTCGGAGTCTGGCCTGGGTCATGTCCCAACCCTGCTCCCATCTCTCTCTCCCCACTCACTTCCAGTCATACTCTCGACTGTCTCTTCAGCAAAAGACACAAAGAAATGATAAACAGAGACCGTACAATAAAGTGCGACCCGCATTCTGTTTTAGTGATACTGATCTACTATGTTGTATTGTTGCAGGACACTAACAGCTGTGTGTGTGTCTGTGTGTGTGTGTGTGTGTGTGTGTGTGTGTGTGTGTGTGTGTGTGTGTGTGTGTGTGTGTGTGTGTGTGTGTGTGTGTGTGTGTGTGTGTGTGTGTGTGTGTGTGTGTGTGTGTGTGTGTGTGTGTGTATGGTGATACTGTTATGATGTACCATGTTATATTAGTGTAGGAAACAGCCGTGTGTGTATGTGTGTGGTGAAGCTGATGATGTACGAGGTTATTGGTTTAGGACACAGCTGTGTGTGTGTGTGTGTGTGTGTGTGTGTGTGTGTGTGTGTGTGTGTGTGTGTGTGTGTGTGTGTGTGTGTGTGTCTCTCTCTCTCTCTCACCAGAGTTCCCCTCATGCAGGAGAGGTGTATGCGCGTGGTGTAGGTGGTGGTGACGCCGTCTGCTTCGCAGATGGAGCCGTCCGTGTATTCCAGCAGCAGCTGGTCGGAGCCCTGGATGATCGGGCCCCTCTTGGCCACGCCCATGCTGCTGATTGACACCTTCTCAGCCCCGCCCTAAATAAGACACAAACATGGTAAGCGCACGGCGGCATCCATAGGCATATTTGTGCTGATTTTTTATTTCTATTTCAGTGTTCACTTCTATTAATTCCGCTAGGTAAATGCAAGGCAATGTCCGGCAAAAGTAAAGTGCAAAAGTAATGAACAGAGAAATGTTGCTGGCAGGATGTTGATCATGCCTTAATAGACTTTGACACAATATTTGGAATCAGGTAAAATTTTCTCAAAAAAAAACCCCAATTTATTATTTATAATATCGGTCAATAGTCATAAGTCATTTTTGCACTGTACTAAGAGCAAATATTCTTGCATGTATTGGCGAAAAGTGCGATGGCTACCTCGTAGGTGGTCTCGCAGACGGAGGCGTCACGGGCACAGCCGGGCACGGCGCGCAGCGGGCGGCACACGTTGATGTAGTACTTTCTCCCGCTGCCAATGGCCATCACTTCCCAGTTTGATATGGTCTTAGACAGACTGCAGGACGGCAAAAAAGAATAAAATAAAAAGAGGAAGAACAAGATAAATAGAGCAAAGATTTCCCATATTCAAACTTGCCAGGGTTGAGAAATGGCGACACATATCCCCACAAAATATCTGTTGGTCAAGGTGGGTGAGAGAATTGCTAATGTCAAGAATGTGTAACTATCAGCATTAAAAATGAACATGTTATACCATTTCATACAACATACGACCACATGAAAACCTCATCTCAAAATGCCATTCACAGCCCACAGAACCCGCCTGTGAAGCCGTTTAGAACACTTTGAATTCAAGCACGGTGGTGGTTTGGTTCACAAATCTACATGTAGTATGGTGGCTACATCCTTATACTGTCTCAGGCTGACTAGAACAGTGCCGGTGATGGTGCCCGCACCAGTTACGTTCGGCACTAAAGTGCTTATCTGCAAACCACCAGTGTTCACACCAGGCTCTGAACTTTTCCACACGTGACGAAGTTTACCGAATGAACCTGCTTGACGTCCACGTTGTCGTCACTGTTCGCGGAGAAAAAAGTATTCTCGGTTCGCATTGTGAACCAACTTTCTGCTGTGAACACCGGCAAGGTTCTCAGTTGGCCTGAACGCAGCATTAAAGTGATACTGTCCCATTTTTGGAAATAAGCTTATTTTACACCTCCCCTTGATTTAAACAATAGGTTTTACCGTTCTTCTATACTTTCAACAGTTCTCTGGGTATGGCAGTGCAAATTTTACCTCCAAGCTAGCAGTTAACATTGACTCCTATGAGACCAGTTAGCCGCCAGCTGGTCTCATAGGACTCAATGTTAACTGCTAGCTTGGAGGTAAAATTTGCACTGCCATACCCAGAGAACGGTTGAAAGTACAAGAGAACGCTAAAACCCTATTATGTAACTCAAGGGGAAGTGTAAAATAAGCTTATTTCCAAAAATGGGACAGTATCACTTTAAAGGACGAGTACCATCGCTACACCAGTCCTTCAAGTATGGTGTCTGAGAGGGGCTCACCTGGACAGGTCGTACTGTTTGAAGGTCAAAGGGTCAGTCACGAGGCACTCGTGAGGCCTCTCGGGACATGCCAGGGCTGTGTACCACTTGAAGCTGTAGGTGTGGTTATCCTCTTTCTGTCAGAAGACACACAGGCACACTTTGATTTGAGTCACTTCATTTCATCATTTGATTGTTCAGTGAAAGTCACCAGACATGCAAAGTAGTTCTGTCGACCATTCTGAGTTACAGGCATAACATTTCGAAGAAGTGTTGGTTTTGCTAGGAAGTAGCTTACGTATACAGGTATGCACTTTTCCAGTAGAGTAGAGTATAATTTATTGATCCAGAGGGAAATTAAGGTGTCAAGTAGCATACATACATACATAAATAAATACAGAAGAAGACACAAGGACATTACACACAACATTGCACATATATTCACAAAATTCACCATACATGTGTTCACAGTGGCGTTGGGCATCCATACTGGGCCAAGAAGTAGAACCAGATTCAACGCAAATATGGGAAGAATAGTGCAAACTTTAGTACATGAACCCAATTTTTTTTCTTGGCATGGAGGGCACACAATTAAACTCAGAGTCAGTAAGACACTAATGACCAAGGCAGCAGGTGAGGTTTTTCTGTGAAGTCCACCACTCAGGCCTCAAACTCGCTCAAACTTAAGGCCTAGGTCGATAATACCTTGGGACTAAGTGAGGGAGCCTGAGCTAGGTAGGCAAACGGGGAGGAACGGAAAGGCGGGGTGGAAAGGCGATGATTGCGACTTGTTTGAATTATGAATTGAATTATTGTTTGATACAACAGACACCAATGACTATGGGCTACGTTTGTGCCAAAACTGATACATTGATAAAGCGCCCAATAAACAGTCACGGGCAATCGTAAACCACATCTTTCCCACGAGAACTTACATAGGAAGACTCCAGACTGGTTGTCTGGTGTTAACCAGGCAAGTGCACGTCCTTGGCTAGGCTGCCAATACAGGCATGGCCGATAGCTCAGCGCCGCCACATCAATATGAGGCTTCGGGAGGGAGGTTTACATAGCTCTGCAAGTTGCCATCCGTTACGTCACGCGCATGTTGAGTGTATACATGGGTTCGCAGTGTTTGTAAACACGATGTTATGAGGAGGGGCAAGACACTGGCAGCCAACCACGTGAGCTATCATTTTTGACGGACAGCAGTTTCCAACAATCAGAGGTTGAGTTGTGCGCAGTTTGTTTCGTGCAATCAGGGGAAAAAAAAATAGAACCCATGTATACCAGTGTTTCCCAACCAGGGGTACGTGTACCACTAGGGGTACGCGAGCACACTGCAGGGGGTACTTGGAAAGATGTTATTATTATAACAAATGTATGGAGCAGTCACATCAGGACAGAGAAAGCAATATAGAACATGAATTAGGGGGTACTCATAGCACAACAAAGAGGTTTAAGGGGTACGCGAGACAAAAAAGGTTGGGAAACACTGATGTATACTGTACCTGGAACTCAGGTGTGCCATGGCCAGCGTCGCGGCTGCAGAGGAAGGAGATGAAGGAGGAGCGCCGCGTCCCGTGGCCGTCGTTGTAGGACGAGCCGTTCTGGTACTTCAGCTTGATCATGCCGTCATAGTAGCTCAGCTTGCCATTGGACTCCCCAAGACTCCAGGCTTTCTTTTCATCACTGCAGCGCACACACACACAAGCGCGCGCACACACACACAAGCGCGCGCACACACACACAAGTGCACACACACACACACACACACACACACACACACACACACGCAATTGCAACATCTTGACAAAACATCATGGCCAGCTTGGTATTGGACTCCCCAAGACTCCAGGCTCTCTTTTCATCACTGAAGCGCACACACACACACACACACACGCTATTGCAACATCTTGACAAAACATCATGGCCAGCTTGGTATTGGACTCCCCAAGACTCCAGGCTTTCTTTTCATCACTGAAGCGCACACGCACACGCACACAGGCTATTGCAACATCTTGACAAAACATCATGTCCAGCTTGGTATTGGGCCATGTGTGTGTGTGTGTGTGTGTGTGTGTGTGTGTGTGTGTGTGTGTGTGTGTGTGTGTGTGTGTGTGTGTGTGTGTGCCTCAGCAGGTCTGTGAGACTAAAAGTGTTGTGAAAATGGTGGCGACTAGCTTTTGAGCAACAAACACATTTCACCACTGTGCTTTTTTTTTTTTTTACACAACAGACTGCTGATTGAGAACACGGAAGATGCTGAACAGAACACAGGGTGGTTAGTTACCTCTTCTTCACCTGACAGGCGCCGGACCTGGCAGGACACTGGCCCTGGGAGACCCCGTCGCATACGTTGATGAAGTAGTCGTACTCGTCTTCGTTCACTCGGTAGCCCTCGTTCACGGGCTTGCGCAAGGGCGACAGGTCGAAAGAGAAGCCTGAGAGATCATAAGAGGAAAGGCAACAGGTCAGTCAAGGGGGTTCAGGGAGGCAGACGGTACCGACATGCACTGTATTTCAACTATGTTGTATTTCAATGCTCCACGCCACGCTGCTTGGTCAATTAGTGTCTGGGTAGAAGACCACCAGATCTAGCCTGATTATCATCGACTTTCAAATCTCTTCGAGACTTGGTCTGACCAAGAGCATAACAATTAACAATTTCCCAAATTTGACCCGCCTCCCTTGGTTTGCTAATGGTTGTTTGCTTCCCGACAAAGTGGGAGGAGTTCCAGATTATTCGGGAGCTCAGAAAGTACTTGCATTGCTCTTGACCTGACCAGTAGCAACGCTGAAGGTGTTGCGTGACTAGGAGGGCACAGCCTGGCTACACCAGATCACGACCCTGTCATGGCCAGCCCAATCTCCAGCCCTGAGGCTCATGGAAACCCCCCTGAAATGTGACCAAAAGGAAGATGGGAGGTCACAAGCCATCAAACAAGGCTCAGCTATTTGAATCTTTGCACCAGCAGTGGAATTTAGTTATTGTCAGTAGTTTATAGGATGAAACAACAATGCTCATTCTACTGAAACACATGCCAATATGTAGTAATTTCATCATTTCATGGTCACTCAATTTTTGTCACGGCTGTATTTCCACTTGTGGGGTGCTTACTTCTAAGGACTGATGTTGCATCAAACTACGTGGGATGAGGGAAAAACAACACCAACCTCCATTTGGGTCGGACACTCTGCAATCGTCTCCCTCGGTTTTAGAGAGCACGCAGGCAGTGGATGTGTGCCATTCCAGCTCGTAGATGCACTCGTCGCTAGACACGCTCCGCAACAACGGGGCACTCTCCACGTCCCCTGCAAACAAACACACACACACACACACACACACACACATCCCCCAAGGACAACTTAGTCATTCCACTTGAGCTTTATCAGAACTATATCATCGACTTTTTAACACATTGAATACCGGCTGTGTTTACGGAATTATGTCGTAGACCCCCAGCGTTCTAAACCATTTTTTCGTGTTTTAAAGGCCGGTTCTTGAAGAAAATAATTCCAGGTTATCGGTAAATGACTTTTCATTCATGTTTTGAGGTCAAAAAGGGACTAACCTGGGCTGCACTTGAGGGAGATGATGGTCCTGGTCTTGATGTTCTTCCTGCAGACGTCTCCCTCAGTGTAGATGAGGCGAATGCTGTCCCCATCCATCTGAGGCGCAGACAAGAAGCTGCCCAGGCTTTTAGTTCTGTTGTTCTTGTCTGAAACAAACAAGTCACCAAAAACAAAACCATCATAACTCTTCTAATGGAAATTAATTAGGGATGTTGTCAAATCAAATCTTATTGTTGTGCAGGCATTGTACCTTCAGAAGCGGACTAAAAAAACAACTCTGTGGTAAAATGTTAAATTAGGATCAGAATATATTTTTAGTTTACCAAATTATACACAACATGTAAAGGTGAAAGGTGAAAGCATGTAAGAATGAAAGAATGTAGGAATTAGCCTTAAAAGCGCATCGCAGAATGGGGTTGAAATACATTCTATTTTTTTAATTTACTTTTATAGTGCTTAAAATGGTACAAAATGAGTAAAAGCATGGTGGTGTGCTCAGCTCACCAACAGTGCAGGCAGCAGCCCCCTCAGGGCAGGCCGTTGTCGCCCCCTGCAGGAGGACTCTGTGGCACATGTTGAGGTACACACGCCTCTCGTCTGCCCCAGCTCCGCTCATGCCCACCGCCTCCCAGTTCTGGGCCAGGGCCGACCCTACAAAGCAAACCAACACCATACTACCAAATCAGAATAAAAATACTTACTGTTGTGAATAATGTCCTCAAGTTCTGGGCCAGGTCTAGCCTGGCCATGCCATCCTATGTACTTCCACCCAAAGACTTTGGCTAGGCACATAGGGTGCGTTCCAATATGCGACCTTGTGTCCTCCACTTGTGCTTGTAGCCTCGTACTAGGAAGTAATACGTCGTGATGACATATCGCAAAAGCTCAATTGTAAAATAATTTTCTCCTTTTCAAACAGGATAGTAAAAGAAGACTAGTCCCCCAAAAATTGTTTTGGCTAGGCTGACAGCGGGGAAACGTACCTGTTTTAGTTACATTTAAGTTAGATTTGCTGTTTTTTTAGTGAACAACACATTTTGCTAGCGCTTCGTCAGGATTACACTTCGCCTTACCTGGGAATCGCGTGAGAGGTGACAGGTCATATCGCTTCTTGCCTGACGCCACCTGGCAGAGAAGATCTTCCTTCTCCTTGACACAGGCGTACGCAGTCTGCCACTCGAAGTAGTATGTGCAATCCAACTCTCCAGTGAACACCGGGAAGCCTTTGCCATCGTTTTCTGCAGTTGGGGAAAGTATTTGTCATCAGTCCAATCCTCTCTAGGCTGAGCATTTTTCAAAGCTTTTTCAAACTAAGAACACTGATAATGGCTTTTTCAGCATTTGTAAATCCAGTATTCATTTACATTCAGCTTGTGTGTGTGACCGCTTTTCTTGTTTCTTGTTTTTGGCGCCTTGACAAGCATAAAATGTGTATTAAATGTGTAAGCATCTTCTATTGCAAATCAGAAGTAATAAAAGCTGTAAGCGACAGCTGAGCGTACCTGCAGTTTGATTGCACTCAAAGTTGATGATGGTCATCCTCTGAAAACCAGAGCTGCATCTGCTCCCTCCAGGGTAGGTTAATGTGAGGTCACCATCAGAGTATCTGCAGCGCCAGTACAACACACACACGCACATACACACACAGACGCAATGAATTTCACAAGATCAGTTGCAACAGAAACCAGCAGGATGTTATCATAAGCACAAGTTATGCATTAGGAGAAGCTAAAAGAATAACAGAGTATCTACACAAAGACTTTTCAGTTTTGAACCTACTCATGGAAACACATATGGAAGGAAAGGGCTTTTGATAGAAACCCTGTAGAGAAGCAAAATCACGAGGATCAATCCTCATATTACAGTACACGAGATTACATTAAACTAGACTGATGCTTTTATGCAAACCAACTCAGTTTTGCCAGGGTACTGAACAACCTAGAGCAATGTGGGGTGAAGTGCCTTGGTTCAAGGCCTCTTCAACCATGGTTGGTAAAGGATGGGATTGGAACCTCTAACCCCTCTGACTCCTCACCTGAGGGTTTGATTTCTCCATCTCCCAGTAATCTTCATGTTCATGTCGCCGCTCTCCTTCACCTGGCAGGCGGACACGAAGCCTGTGTCGTTGGCACAGACCCCATGGCCGATGGGCCCGCATACGTTCAGGTAGTAGATGTAGGAGTCTCTGCCATTGCTGCTCTTAGCATGGTAGGGGTCATCCATTTCTGGTGGGAGGATAGTGAAAAGTGAAAGAAAAGTGAAAAAGTGAAAGCCCATTGGGAAACTCCAGCTCCCATTGTCATTGTGACACAGCACTCCACAGCACACAAGTGAACACTGCACACTGCACACAACGAAATTGCATTTATGCCTCACCCGTGCAAGGGGGCAGCCCTCAGTGGCGGCCCATGGGGAGCAGTGCGGTGGGACGGTACCATGCTCAGGGTACCTCAGTCATGGAGGAGGATGGGGCAGAGCACTGGTTGATTACTCCCCCCACCAACCTGGCGGGTCGGGAGTCGAACCGGCAACCTCTGGGATGCAAGTCTGACACCCTAACCGCTCAACCATGACTAGTAGGGGTGTAAATAATAATCGAAACGTATCAAATGCATCGATCCTACGGCCAACAATTTAATCAAATCGCATCGTGGGGCATTCTTAAGTAATCAAACAAATAATCGAATCGCTGCCCCCTGTCCAATGCCCTAGCTCCATTATAAATAGAAGTAGAAAAGTAATTGGAAAAAATGTAATCGTATCGTATCGTATCGTATCGTGGGGAATTCTTAACCCATTTTGTCCTAAGCCCTTCTTGGGAAAAGGTGCCTTCTCCCTATTAAACCGTAAATATCTCAGCCTCCGGAGCACATAGAAACCTCAAATAAGTTACATTTAAAAGCCAGAACCTTCATTTTGTACTGGAATGTGTGTTTTCAGCTCTAACTTACACACATTTTTAATTAACAGCTCAAATCTCAAGAACCTGAATGCAGCGTATATGTCGCTCCAGGACCCAATGGGTTAAGTATCGAAAATAATCGATAGCGTATCGTATCGTCATGGAGGCTGTGATTTACACCCCTAGAGCAGTGGTTCCCATCCTTTTTCTTCAGGGGCCCATGTTTTTACAATTGTAAGCTTTGGTGACCCAACAGCGCAAGCGCCCACACGAGAGGGAGTCACATGATGCCCTCTGTTTCCTTTGAAAACTCATTTTAGTTATTTTATCCCACAATTTGTCTTTGGCCAAATACAGAATAAATGTTTAAAGGATTTATCCGGAGTTGGAACAAGTTTGCCTGATTTTTGCATGTTTTGGATGAAATACAGTCACTCTAGAGCAAAATCAAGGCAAAAGGATGCGTTTTGAGAAAGTTTGATAATATCACGTTAGCCTCGTTAGCCATATCAGCTATGCAATATGAAAGATGCGGGCATCGTTTTTCGGCGGTTACACACATTTCAAAAACACAACATTTTAAAGTCTTGCACAGCTCAAAACAACGTCACACTTACCTCGTAATATGTTGAGGGTATCCACACATAAACCAAAGTGTCCAAAGTCCTTCATGTATTCTTGAAAGGTCTGCAGAATGTGTTTTGTGAAGCTACTACCTTGAGAATATCTAAATTACGGTCAAGACAACTATTTGACACTAAAGTCCACCAAGTAGATTGCCGAGTGCGTCGCACCATCAGCTGTGGTTACTCGCTATGGAAATAATCATAGCTGATGGTGCGACGCACTCGGCAATCTACTTGGTGGGCTTTAGTGTCAAATAGTTGTCTTGACCGTAATTTAGATATTCTCAAGGTAGTAGCTTCACAAAACACATTCTGCAGACCTTTCAAGAATACATGAAGGACTTTGGACACTTTGGTTTATGTGTGGATACCCTCAACATATTACGAGGTAAGTGTGACGTTGTTTTGAGCTGTGCAAGACTTTAAAATGTTGTGTTTTTGAAATGTGTGTAACCGCCGAAAAACGATGCCCGCATCTTTCATATTGCATAGCTGATATGGCTAACGAGGCTAACGTGATATTATCAAACTTTCTCAAAACGCATCCTTTTGCCTTGATTTTGCTCTAGAGTGACTGTATTTCATCCAAAACATGCAAAAATCAGGCAAACTTGTTCCAACTCCGGATAAATCCTTTTAATGTAGCACTTATATTTTGTTGCTTCTATGCATATACAGTATTAGTTAAATGCTTTGTCATTTATTCAACATGGGCTATATATGGTATTAATAATTAAACCCCTTAAAATCAAGAGGGCTCCGTGACCCTCTGTAGATCTTTGGCGACCCATAGGTTGGGTCCCGACCCATAGGTTGGGAACCACTGCCCTAGAGGATAGTTCATACAAAGTGGGAAGGTCTGTTACCCCAGTTGTGTGACTGTATTCATGATAACAATAATACATTTGCTTTACATAGCGCCTTTCAAAACACCCAAGGTCTCATATTGAGAACCCTCGAGATGTTCATATCAAGGGGTTTTCCTTTAACCCATTTTAGCCTGATGACTCGTATATGTTGTTTGACCTTTGGTACCTGGAGTGACATATACGCTGCATTCAAGCTCTTGAGATTTTAGCTTTATTAATAAAAATGTGGCTATGTTAAAGCTGAATGAACACATTCTAATGCTAGATGAGAGTCTTAGGGTTTAACAATGAACTTATTTCATGTTTTTATGTGCATCAGAGGCTGAGATATTAGGTTTTTATAGGCTGAGGGCATCTCTCCCAACAAGGACTTAGGCATTCAGGAGGCGTTTTTGCAGGTGCTTTAGGTATCAATGGGTTAATAAAAGATTTTGAAATTAATTTATTTCAATGTCTGTGGCCATTTGGATCACTGCGTATCATGCTCATAACGAAATTAAACCTCATGACACACATGCGAAGGGGGAATTCACAAGAAATGCTTATAGCTCCGTTACCGAAATCATTTTGTATTTCCAGTAATAGACACCTATACTGTACTTTGATCATACTAGCAAATATTAGTTCATTACTTCGTAAATACTACTGAAAAGATCAAATTTGGGGATAGGCAGCACAGTTGAAATGAAGAGCATATTTGCAATACCTACTCTGGCCACAATCCTGCATACCATACCATTAATACAAATAGCAAAGTCAGATGCGTGCATTATCAAATAATCAGTGCCATCTTAGTCCACAAGCCAATCCATGTTAGGAGTTCCGGTTACAGGCAGATAGCTGCTTCTATAGCTTCCATAGTAACTACTTCTATCCATTTTATTTCTGCAAGCTGTATTCCATTTGTACTGTGAAGCATTTTGGAGTCAATGCTGTGGCATTTGAAAGTGCCACACACAAAAACGTTCATTGACACTACAATGCCTTACATATACACATACACCGTGTGTATGTAATGCATTGTAGAAGGGGGACTTTATTCAGAACACTTCCGCAATCTCTCTCATCCTTAACTTCCACAATCACTTATTTAAAAGTTCCTTTTGTCAGCAGGCCATTACAATATGTAGTAGGTCTGTGCTTTATGGCTCATTCTTGGCATAGCGGATGTAAACTTGGCTGGCTGCCCAGAAGAAAATGGCTTCTTACAACACACTTATCTTCATCTATTGGAGACTGTTCTCCTCAACTCCACTTAGGAAAGACTACGACGAAATATCTTCAGTTCAACTTTTAAATAGTCTTCATTTGGACAGGACTTACTGGACCTTTTCCTCTGAAGCTTTTTTTTTAGTCTGGTCACTAACCTAAGTTTTTTTTTACAGGTAGATGACCCATGGTAATATCATTCATGGATCAGCTAACCTCTATTTTGCGCTAAGTTTAGAACTATCAGGTTTTATTTGACATTTATTTGACATGAACATGTCTGTTGGTTCCAGATCAAATGCAGGAACCGGTATGGTTCTCCGTCAGGCTGAAAGCACCATGAGTGGAGGGTTGACTGGCCAGGGAATGAGAGGAAAGTGGAGCGGGGGTGAGAGAGGGACTTACTGCCGAGGGTGAGGTGGCTGAGGTCGACGGCGATGTCGTGCTGCGCGCTATCGAGTTTGCAGGAGTGGCTCTCCAGGTAGTCTCTGTGGCAGGCGTACTCCGTCACCCAGTCGATCTCGTACCGGCAGTTGGCTTTGGACGTCATTTTTGGGGGGCTGCCCTGTGAGGTTTAGGAGGAGAGGGGGGCAAGCAAAATTGACGGATTGAAAATAGTAAATCAATTGCAATATGATGCTTTTTTTGTTACTGGCTGGAGCTATTCCTTATGACTTGGATGAGAAGCACATTTGCAGTTACGTTGTGCCTCTCTGTTGTGCCTGTCTGCTTGAGCGAGGACGATGTGTTAAAAAAACATTAAGTGTTTGAAAGTTCAAATCTGTTCGAGGAAGCACATCTAAATAAGCCACAAAAAGGTGTCCTTCCTTCATACAGCTAAAAATCTAATCAGCTGGAAGTGGTCTCACCTCCTGTCTGCTAGATGGACAGATGAAAGTGATGGTGACCGCGGGATCGTGATCACCACAGAAGTCTGGCTTGTCCTCAGTGGCTCCCTCATATCGCAGCGTCAGTCTGAAATCCACAACCACAGAGATGTTATACCAGGGATGTCAAACTGGGAGCCAAATCTGACCTGCTGGGTAATTTTGTTTGGCCCACGAGATCAATTAAAATGTGTGTTACAGTTGGCACATACAGTATACACCATTAATATATAGTAATATGACTTGAACATGGATGGAACATTTGATGGGGCAGAGGCCGACATCACATCTCCCACTCATACAACATATGTTCAGACACATGTAAGATACCATATATGAGTGCTTGTAAAACAAATGTGCAATGTTAACCTATTTTTTTTTAGATAAATATTTGACTCTGGCCCGCGACTTCATCCCAGATCCCTGCGTGAAACCAAAAGATGAACAGAATCGAAAGACAGTCCCTACAGATAAAACTATTTAGCCCCTGGGAAAAAAATGGAAATTGGAAACAGCTAAAAAAAATAACTGTCTCCTAACTTACACATACCAAAAAAAACAACTGGAGGACAAAAGATTGCATGTTACTACTGCGAGAATGTCACAGCAGCCAGCTACAGCAGTTTACTGTAAGTCACTCTGAAAATGAAATGTCATCTAAATGTACTCTAATATCACAGCACTGATTTGCAGTTAATGTATGCTTGAAACACTGTCTCAAAGTAAGTTAATTCTCATGTTTCACATTACTTTACCTTTCGTTGGAGAGCAGCTCCAGCTGACTGCTGGGGAAGCCCATGTTGTACGCCTTTCCCCCGGTCACCAAGCAGGCAGCCGAGCCCTGGGCACACGCCGGCCGTACACCATCTTGGACTGCCATAAATACATAGGAAACATTACATTACATTACACTTAGCTGATGCTTTCATCCAAAGTATCTTACAGTTATTTTGGTACAGGTTCAGTTATTTAGGTACAGGGTATTGGTTACAGGCCCAGGAGAAATGTGGGCTTACGAGCCCAAACATTAAGTTAATTTCAATGAAATGCAGCCAACCGTTATCGCCGTGCTCGCAAAGTCTGCTGGGATTCTGGCAAGGCGAGCAGGAGACCCGCGGCACGGCCAGGCGTTTGGCTCGGTCGAAGTTAACGCAAATTACCACGGCAACCATACGTCCATTATCCAATGATATACGTCGTCCATTATCCAATGATGACAGGAAGATTTCCCATGATACCGGTGGTCATTGCGAAGGTGCATTTCTCTCCTTACACGTAGTTTTCTGAGCTTAACGATCTTTTTGATGTGCAAAATATAGACAACAAAGAATTATGAAGAACATGCTTATGATGGCTGGATTCAGAGGGTTATCATCTTAACCCCAACACGAGAGCAAGCATGTGTGTGAAGAACATATTGAGCTGCGTTAGGGGTAGGGGTAGTTGACTTGCTACGTATATTGATAAAAACACCTAGAAAGCTAGATGGCTAGCTATACTTCCCTGTACAACTTCCGGGGCACGCCCATACAAACTCTAGCTACGGCCACTTTAGTGGATCCATTGCGGTGAGATAAGTTGACGTGACTGAATAGTAGGTGGGTACCGTGTGTGTGTCCTCCTTTTCACAATTCATGCACTTCTCATCCACCATTAGAATGCTGCAAGTGTCATGATCACTGACCCAACACTGAACTCCCCTCACACAACTTGACTACTGCATAAATATCATATCAGCAATATTCCTCCAAGCTAGTCAGTGACCTTCACACATGCAACACAAACACACTTGCATGACTGCAGGAAACAACAAGGAGAGTCTTGGACGGTCAGAGCAGGATTATGGCAAGCCTTTCCTCCTCTCTTTTATTTTTGGATGCTGGGAAACGATACATGTATAAACGTATTAATAATAGTCTTCGTCTGCATTTAAATAGCAAAGTTATAGACGTTGTACCTTGTAAATCTTGTGTAAATACCTGCTCCATGGACAAATATCTTAAAATTGGTCTAAATAGCCAGTAATTTCTAGTTCAAAAGTAGTCATTAGGGTTTTTTTGTAACTTAAATTATGATTAACTAGATGCTTTTTACTTTAAACTAGCTTGCCAAGATCTTCAAGTTTCGTTTGTTTCAGACATGTAAAAAAGCAGCAGCAGCGGGAGGTGCAACCAGCCTGTCAATATTGACAGGAAAGTCACACCTCCACAACATCAGCTGTTTTAAAGCACGTCACACTTCAACATCCATGTGACCCTCTGATGAAGGCAGAAGGTTCACCATCGAAACATGTTGGGTAAAATACAAAAAAATGTACATGTCTGGAACAAGAGGAACCTGAATATTTGCTATAACTTTAAGACGAATGAATGTCATACATCTAGCTGGCCAAGATTTCATTTTTGCTGGGTATATCCTGTTGTGACAAAGGGCAGAGAACTGTACAGGTAACAGTGGAGTAGTAGTAGAGGAGTAGAGCAGAAATATTAAATGCATTTAAGCATAATGCATATTATCTCTAAGGAAATAAAAGGTGATAGCAGAGAAACAAAACTTACCCAAACTGCGGCATATGTTGATGTAGAAGTCCACATTGTCGTCCGAGTCATCGACCAGGTATCCATCAGTCAGCTTGATGAGGGGATTCAGGTCGTGCTTGTTGCCGTTGGGATCGAAGGCGTAGCAGGGCACCTTCACAGACAGACACACAGGGACAGAGAGAGAGAGAGAGAGAGAGAGAGAGAGAGCACAAACAGTGCCATCTTCAGTTACACCTTTCGACTGTCCTCTTTCGCAAAGCCCCCACTAAGGCACATAGACAAGGTGAAACCGTAAAAAGAGCTTTGCAAAGCCCATGGTCGAATAATAGCATTTGAATTTTTATTTTCGGAGGCATCCACTGAAAGAAATGAAGAATTAATTAAAATATGTCCTTTGACCCAAACGTCTTACATTACCCTCCTTAAAACAACAGAATGCGTCCAGGGAAGCCAGCTACAGTAAATCCAATGCAATCCTCACTGCTTTGACAAATCACAGGACAAGATGGTATATGTTATGGTAAAACTTGATATTTTAGCTTCAAGTTCTCATTTGTATTATTCTACCCATTTCCTGAGCCTTTTTTAGGGGGTTCCAGGACTCCTCATTAGTGGTGGACACCTCAGCATGCCAGGCAGCCTGTCTCAGACCTCATCTCACTAATCTTTTTTCTTCCCCTGATGCAACCAATCAATCTAGTAAACAACAATGTTTGATGATATAACTTACACGTACAGTACATTTGCCAGCTTAAACATACACCTAGGAGTAACATGAACAATACCAAAGGCACTTCAGTTCAACAGGAGAATAGAGAAAGCCGTCCAAATTATTTAAATTCATCTATTTTTTTATTCATAATTCCAAATTCGTGCTGCTCTTGTGATGATATTTGTAGACAAAAAGTGGACTTCAAATCGGTGTAAACAGAAGAGATCAAGTGACCATAAAACCATTACCATAGGAAAACATCACCAACGAAATCTGGGACACACACTTGACAAGATACACCAACTCAATAGTCAGCAAGTAAACAATCTTAACAGATATGCCTATGTGAAACACGGACCACTCACCTCCTTGTGGGGTTTGAACGTATCCTTTCGGCAAGCAGCATAGGTCCTCCATTCAAAGTGATGAACACACTCAGACACTGTGACAAACTCTGGAGTTCCCTACAGTTCAAATGAAAGAAAAACAAATTTGCTTAGAAATATGCTTATCGCATAAACTGATTTCATAGCTGGCAAGCACAAGGCTGACCTAACACTGGGGCTACACTGAGCACGGAAACAGTTGAGGAGAGTACACTGTAGTTTGTAGAATGATACATTACACTTTGTCAATAGGTACAAGTCAGTCACTAACATTGTTATGCACATTAAAAAGGGCCTGAAGTCCACCTTGCCACTGCTTCCATGCAAGGGATCAGTGATCTAACCTTTTGCCAACATCAACAAAGGCATATCACACAGTATGTGTTAAATATAGAATGACAGTGAGAACATGCCATACCATCACAACATCACCTATCTTAAAGTGACACTGTCCCATTTTTGGAAATGTATTATTATTTTATATTTTTATTTATTTATTTATTATTTTACACCTTCCCTTGAGTTAAATAATAGGGTTTTACTGTTCTCCTGTACTTTCAACCGTTTTCTAGTTATGACAGTGCAAATTTTACCTCCAAGCTAACAGTTAACATTGAGTCCTATGAGACCAATTAGCCGCGAGCTGGTCTCATAGGGACTCAATGTTAACTGCTAGCATGGAGGTAAAATTTGCACTGCCATACCCCGAGAACGGTAAAACCCTATTATTTAACTCAAGGGGAGGTGTAAAATAAGCTTATTTCCAAAAATGGGACAGTATCACTTTAAGAAAAGGCCACTTGACAACCACTTCCTGTTAGCTTGTGTGTGTGTCTGTGAGTGAATGTGGCAGAGAAAGAATGTTAATTCATGTATCAGTATGTTAGTTTGTATGGCACTGTGTGTGTGTGTGTGTGTGTGTGTGTGTGTGTGTGTGTGTGTGTGTGTGTGTGTGTGTGTGTGTGTGTGTACTGTCAATGTTTTATCTACATGTTTAACTGCACATTGGAGACTGGTCAAATACAATTTCACACTTCTGCGCTAACTCTTGCTACATAAGGTAGATATTTGACAATAAGGCACACTTTGACTCCTCTATCCCTCCTCTATCCAGGGGAGCACAACACGTAGATACTTTAACCAACTAATCCAGACATAAATAACTTGACGGCTGTGGTGAAACCCCTGATGGAAGCAAACTCAAAAATTCCTTTCACCCTCTTACAGGTTTTGGAAAGACTATTTAAGGGTTGAAAAAAAACCCCAGCTTAGAGTTGATTAATAAAACAAAACAACAGCGATTAACTCATAACTAAGGCCTGTGGGCAACTCGAGTGTTTACTCAGGCTGCAACTTCGGCTGCTGTGCAGGTCTTGGCAACTCTTACAAACAAGACCATGCCACCCTTAATACCGCAGTCAAGCAAGTCATTATCAAACAATGGCACCTAGACTATGTGTGTGTATTCAAAAGAAAACTACAGAGCAGTTCGATATAGCTTTGTAGTGGGTGCTGATGGAAACCATTTTTTTTTCTTTTTCACCAGAACAATGGAAACCGCACTTGGTTTCGGTTTCAAATAAGTGTCAAACTTTGTGTGTTTACATGCCATTGCCTTTCTAAAAGTCACTACTGCCCTACAAAGGCAAAAGGCAGTAACTGCGCAGAACTCCAAACTGAGTAAAAACACTTAAAGCGATGGTTCGGAGTAGAATCACCCTAATGCCATTTGAACCGTGACACCCATCCACCTTTACACCTGAAGTGTTTTCTGCCGCAGGCTTACATCAACAGAGTTGCCGTGTTATTCGATGTTTATTCTGGATAGCTTGACTCAAGCGCATATGGATCCTGGGCACCGTCTCCAAACTTTCCCCACAAAAATAACATGTCATGACACCAAACTTCTACAGTATAACAAATGTGGTTTGTACTCACAAAAAGATGAATTTGAAACTTTGTACATAGTCCAGGAGTTTATTAGTAACAACACACGAGACAATTAGCTTTTCTGCTGCTAAACATCCGTCGACGTCACTTCCTCCAGCTGGGACTGTCCACTTATTGTAAGGTTTGTGTTTTAGTCCACAGCCAGGATATATGCACGAGTGTGGCATCGTCTTCTATTTATTAAACGTGGTAAAATTTAAATCCGAAGTGGTTAATTTCTAGTTGTAGCGCAAGCTGTCTTTTTGAGTTTTCCGCCTTCCGGACTCACGTGTATTTGTTTCCATCAACAAAGTCCCAGCTGGAGGAAGTGACGTTGACGGATGTTTAGCAGCAGAAAAGCTAATCGTCTCGTGTGTTGTTACTAATAAACTCCTGGACTATGTACAAAGTTTCAAATTCATCTTTTTGTGAGTACAAACCACATTTGTTATACTGTAGAAGTTTGGTGTCATGACATGTTATTTTTGTGGGGAAAGTTTGGAGACGGTGCCCAGTATCCATATGCGCTTGAGTCAAGCTATCCGGAATAAACATCGAATAACACGGCAACTCTGTTGATGTAAGCCTGCGGCAGAAAACACTTCGGGTGTAAAGGTGGATGGGTGTCACGGTTCAAATGGCATTAGGGTGATTCTACTCCGAACCATCGCTTTAAATGACACTGCAATCCAGTCTAAGTAGTTTTTGGGAGATTATTGACATTTAGCAGTTTTGTTACTTTATATTACCACCTTTTGTGCAGATGAATCATTTTATTTCAATTTAAACTTTGATATAAACGTCATTAAAGTCATAGTAACTGGTCTTCCACAACAACGCAGCTACTGCCTTTTTGCTTTGTAGGGCAGACTAGACTTCACCAAAAATCAGTCAGCCACATCAAAGTTTCATTTTGACGTGTGTGTATGTGCGGCTTGCTTTGACACGTACCATGGTCTTCCCACACAGGAAAGAGATGCTGGAACGCATGTTGCCGCTGCTTCCCGTACACCTCGCCGTGCTGTTGAAATTTAACACCTTCTCTGCTGTAGTAGAGTCCTGTAGCAGACTCAACTCGCCTGAGAGCAGAGAAAACACACACAACACACAAAGACCTTTTAATATGTACACAGAGCTGGTGACTTGTTGATAAGTCCTAACTGTCAAGATGAGTTACAAAAGGGCTACGGTAGCGTCACTAAGGCCCTGTTAACAGGTTACTGGTTGCTAATATCAATGAAGAACCTCATTCCAACTGAACGCCAGTTCGAAGTTAGAATTTATGAGCATAACAGACAATACAGAGTGCAACTGAACAACTGTAGGCTGCTTTTCAATGTCTCTCAGTTGGGCTTGCCCTTTTACTTTTCTGTGGGGGATATGAGCGGATGGGCAAGTTCAAAAAGAGGGATATATCTCCACTCTGTCAAAATGTCCTCATGGTAAGACTTGCACCCTGGGGAATTAAGTTCCCTGAGAATGACTCAAAGGCCAAAAAAACACTAAAATTGCCAGGACTGTCTGGCAGTCAAAATTGCCGGCAAAAAAAAGCTTAGGGGACTTCAATGCAGTGAATTAACCTTTAATAAACCTTTAATCTAACCCCATCGAAAGAAATGTCCTGAATGAGTTTGTTGCAAGGTCCTGTAGTCAGACCAACACTTACAACCTTTTACATGCATTCTGAACTGCAGCAAATAGGCCTAGTGCATTCATATTAGTATGAATAACCAGTTTTGTATTATTTAAAATGAAATGTCTCCCACCGGTCAACTAACACAACAGGTTTTTTTCCCTCTGTGATCTCATATATCCATTGTTAGTGTTATTTCACATGAGTAAACATTGAACACACTCTACCCTGCTTTGACCTACTTCTATACTCTATTGTGCTGCCTAGCATATTTTCTGTCCGGATTAAATTGGTGCCAGTGAAAACTTAAAACTCTGATCAACCACCATAGCACATGCTTCCACTGACTACACTGACAAAGCTAGTGTTTTGCATGAATATTAATCTATATCGGCATGAGAGAATCTGATGGAGACATGGTCGAAATGTAATCCTGCAATGGAATAAAACATCAAAGAAAAAAGGACTTTAAGTGTGTGGACTCCTCACTCCTAAAACTTTCAGTCAACCTTTGCCCTGCACCTTTTCCTGGGATGTGCACATCACCCTCAAATGAAAGCATGCTGAAATGAGGAGTCCAGGCTGCACGCACTCCAGTTTGGGAAACCCTGTATTAGAGGATTTACCTCTTAACTTAACCTGGTTTACTCCTGAACCAGGGGTGCATTTCTCAAAGCCATAGTTGCTAACTGTGTTAGCTACTTTGTTGTTTGCAATGCAATTTCCCATTTGCAACTACCCAAGTTGCTAACTGGCTAACAACTATGCTTTCGAGAAACATACCCCAGCTTTGTAGTATAAGGCCCTGAAGGACAACTTCTCTTCTCAGCTAATTGGGCCTAAATAGCAGCATGTTGTCAAGAAGATGTGACGAGGACACACTCCAATTACAATGTTATTAGGTCACCGCTAAACCAGTTTCTGTGCCTAGTAAAAAAGAAAGTGCTTCCTCTTGAGTGGGGCAGGATATATATTATATATATATTTAAGAGTCTGTATGTGGCCAGCCAGATAACTTATTTTATAGTAATAATACTAACAAAAACAAGAAAGCTAACAATTACACATGCGTTCTGTATAATCGCTTTAGCACTCAACACTTCCCAGGAAATTCACACACACACACACACACACACACACACACACACACACACACACACACACACACACACACACACACACACACACACACACACACACACACACCTCCTTGACCGTCTAACCCCTTGTGCTTCTGCATGACGTCTATTCCACGTGAGCAGTACCCACATTTATCTTCCAACTTCCCATATATTTTTTTCTCAGGCTGAATTTAGCTCTGGTCACTTGACAGACACTGAGCAAGGTGCCCTGACATGTAACAAATCTTTGAGAGGGGCCAAAGGCCATATTTATGACTATGTTGCCAAATGCCACACTGCCTACAAGCATGATGGACCTTTTTTTCTACTGGAGGGTAATTACTGTCTGGCAGGACAACTGTTATGTCTGCGAGTAGACTGTATGATGGTGGACACTTGGAACGACACTAACCTATATACATGCAAAGAAATGGAAGAAGAGCAAGCACCTACGCACAGCAGCCCAAGTGTTATACACATATCATAAATGAAGTGTTGCTCAGTCAGCGATTTACTGTCAAACTTGTCTGTCAAAACAGTAGTCATATGTCAACAACAACCCAATGGTTCTCATGGCCTGTATGTGTTTGTTATGTTTTTTTGGTATCTCCCTGTGGTAGGCTACTTACCGACTGTTGTGGTTGTTTTGTCTACCAGGCTTTGAGCACATATAGCCGCTTGTGGCCCACACGCTGTGCTTGGAGATTCGTCGCACAATTTAATTGTGTACTTCAGTTGGTTATCCAGATCAATGGCCTCCCATTTGTAGCTAGATTAG
The DNA here is from genome assembly GCF_034702125.1 of Engraulis encrasicolus. Classification (NCBI taxonomy): domain Eukaryota; kingdom Metazoa; phylum Chordata; class Actinopteri; order Clupeiformes; family Engraulidae; genus Engraulis; species Engraulis encrasicolus. The sequence goes on along the minus strand of NC_085874.1, from coordinate 19,801,482 downwards.
GGGGGAGAAAGGGTGTTGAGTGTCTTCATGCGATAAACAAAGATGTGTACAGTAGAGCAGGCTACATCTGAACTGTTTGAAATGAAACGTTGTCACGAGTCATCAATGTCAATATTGCAAGAAGCACACCACAAAACTGGGTCCCCTCGAAGCAATCCAAAACGTCAACGTTACAATTCCATGTTGCAAATCATCTTCAGTAGGGTTATTCTGCTGATACAAGCCATTCAGTAAGCTACTGACACAAGGTAAGCACAATCAGTAAATGTATGCATCACTAAGAGCCGGTGGCCTTCATAAGGAGTAGAAATAGTTGGCTACATGATGGCATTATGTAAATATACTACAATATTGGATTCTTGTGGTGTCTGTATGCAGCCTGACCTAGCTAGCTTAATCGAATCAATTGATGCACGCTGTCTACATTAGCCTTCTGATCATGTGGCTAACTAGTAACTTGCCTCTAAAGCAGAGGTGTAAGGGGTAAACAAATCGCAGGGATAAAATGGATCTTCAACCTCGCGTAATACGAAAACATTGCTTTATAAATAAAAGTGCGCGAGCTAACGTTTACCACCAGTACTCACCTGCACAAATCTTGGAGCCAGGTACTGTCACGCGCCCCCTCCGCGACCGAGATATACAATAACAGCGTTAAAACGGCTAAGGCTGTGGATGTTTTACATGATAACTCGGAATAAGTTTTAAGAGACCCCATGTTTTTATTCCAGAAAAAAATATTACGCCGTCTCCGACATGATACAGCAACTCCTTCGGCAGCTGTGGCAGCAGGAACTGGTCGGCGAGTCACATGATGTGCATGACAGTTGATAGGGTAGCTCTATGGAAAGCCGTTTTAGCTTTAGAACTACTTCCAGCAGACGCCGACATCAGAAGTGTATCAGCGAAATAGCCCTAGCACTAGGACAATATCATGTATGGTCCGATAGTGTGTTCATTGTATAGATAAAATTGTATTTGATGTGAGGCAATATAACTGTATTGCGCTATTTCAGCAGCAAGCTTTAACATCTCATTTCCCAAGAACAGATGATACACATTATTAGTATCGTTGTTATTATAAATAACTGATTCCGAATTCATTGTTTTACTCATTGCAGCTGCTGAATTCAAACGTCCTACAAAGAGCTGCTGAATTTCCGGAATATTTGGAGGAAAACGGCTTGCCACTATAGTGGTCACGTGGTGACCACATGCCTGACGTGAGTCACCCCGATGAGCAAGCCCCATCCTATTCACTACACAGTAGCCTAGACACATTCAAACCACTTCCCCTCAGCCTAGTACACTATACTGACAACACCTGTCATTTACTTTCCATGCATATCTATTTATTTATGGATATTGTGCATTGTCGTCAGTCTGTACAATTTTCTCTTGGCTGTAGCAGAGGAAGAGCAACAGTGTTCTTTCTGCTCTTCAGTGTTTCCCAACCTGTTTGCTCACCTCCAAGCCTTTTTGTACCAACCAACCCCTCAACCATATCTCCTCTACCAATGGGGCACCTAAGTCTCCACCCCTTCCGGGCGGCTTCTGGGGCTGGCAACGGAAAAACTTTTGACTGGGCTGTAATGGACTGATCAAAGCTATTTTCCGACCCACCTCGCATTTCCCCGTGGATCACACATATGCTGTGTCTCAGAATTAATAACAACCAATGGTGTGCTTGTTGACTTCACTTGGCAAGCGATTTTTGAGTTGTGAATGTGCAAAAATATGTAATTATTTGGACTACACAACAGACGTCGCATGTCCGACGTGCAGCCACTTAAGCCACGGTGCAGCGGTAGGGTTGGCTGTGCCTCGGTTCACGTCAGATATGCGAGGCGCAAGTGTAGTCTCCAACACAGTTTTGCACAAAAGCTAAAATAACGTTTCTTGCGTGCCGAAAATGAGTGGTCTTGCGACGCAAATCCAAACCTTTCAAATTCACTGTCATCATATGTGAAATCCAGAGCACATGCCAAACGGGATGAGGATTTAGCTTGACTCGCTCCATTGACTCGCATTCAAAATTTTGCGAGCTCCTGCCCCATGTATCGGAAGTAGAAGGGCGTGACTTAGGTGCCCCATATGCCCCAAACATTTTCCTCCGCATACCCCCCTGGAGGGGGTGTGGGTGGATTGGAAGGCCCTAAGCATAACTGGTCAGGACCAACCCCCCACCCCCGAAAATTAAATAAGAATAATCTACTAACTAATAAATATGTTTCATAATGTAATTCAATATTTTTTCATGACATTTTTTTTAGCCAATCTCAATTGAAGAGGCCCCAATTTTGGGGTCAAAGTGGTTGGTGCCCTAGTAGGCACCCTGCGCACTCTGTTTATGTCTAGCGGCGGCCCTGGTTGAAAGAAAAAGCATAGCAAAACAAAATGAATAATTGAATCATTGAGGTACACCAAAATTAACTAAATAATCTGAATATCTCTATTAGTTAGCATTATATTAATCTATTGCATCTCTGAACATTACCATTATTGCTATTTTATATCCCAAAGGGGCACTGACACACAGACAGAGTATGGTTGTGAAAAAGGGTGCACAGAAAAAAATAGTGTGGAATGCCCGCTTAGGGGCCTTGTCATGGTAACGTTTCGGAACCTCTGGTCTACCTCACAGGTTTAAACACCTCTTCAGTCTTTCAATCAAATGCAGTGCCTATAAAAAGTCTACACACCCCTGTTCAAATGTCAAGTTTCTGTGATGTTAAAAAAATCGACAGAAAAACATATCGATCCACAACTTTTTCCATACGTTATATGAACTGCAACCTGTACAATGCAATTTGCAGTTGAACAGGGCTGTGTAGACTTGTCATAGCTACTGGGCTGCGTTTCCCAAAAACTCTTAAGTAGTACTTAAAGGGGCATTCCACCGGTGGAGACATGAATATGTTACTGAAAGTGGGTCATATGTATAGTAGAATAGTAACATACATTTCTAATTTGGTGCCTTCTAGGCCAAGAAAAGGCAGAAAATGACTTTTTAGTGCTTGTGGATTTGTGACAACAATCCCCATAATGCACTGCAATGCTCAAGTTCCACAGGCCACACCCAGTTATTTGGGACTCTGCATCATCCCTCCCTCATCTTGCAGGCAGTGTTGCCAGATTGGGCTGTTTCCCGCCCAATTGGGCTGCTTAGGATGGTCGTGTGCGGGTAAAAATGGCATTTAGCAGAAAAACCCGCCCAATTTTAGCCATAGAAATCAATATAATTGGGCGGGATTTTGAGCTTCTAGGCTGGTTTTGAGCATTTTTTGGGCTGGAAATCATCAGCCTCATCTGGCAACCCTGCTTGCAGGTGCATCACAGTGGGACAGACATCACTGGAAAGGAGAAGCTGGAGCACACTGCAGCTTAGTTTTCAAGACTTTATTTTGTGCACACACGCGGCCAACGTTTCTGTGTTGCTACACCTTCTTCAGAGTCAAATGATAGCAAGAGAGAGACACACATTTCAAGACTTGACATTCACAGGTGATCCTACTTGGTTTGGCTAAATTGGTCTGATCTCATTGCAGGTAATTGACCCCACCCCCAACACCAGGACAAGATTGTAGACAATTAGACAGCTTGCCAACTTCCCAAAACAAAATAAAAAAAGTGAAAAAAACAATACACAAAGAACATTGTCAATAAAACCACAGCTACAATTATTAGAAGACCACAGCCGCGATGCTGGAACAATTTGTTACAGAGAGCAAGACATATTGTGTTCCTCATTTATGCCCTGAGGCTCCACTGAATTTAGAGTATGAATCCAAAATGCCTTTCCACAAAGCCTCTCTGTCTAATTGTCTGCAATCTTGTCCTGGTGTTGGGGGGTGGGGTCAATTACCTGCAATGAGATGAGACCAATTTAGCCAAACCAAGTGGGATCACCTGTGCATGTCAAGTCCTGAAATGTGTGTCTCTCTCTTGCTATCATTTGACTCTGAAGAAGGTGTAGCAACACCGAAACGTTGGTCGGGTGTGTGCACAAAATAAAGTCTTGAAAACTAAGCTGCAGTGTGCTCCAGCTTCTCCTTTCCAGCTATGCCAGTGACTTACTGGCAGTGTTGCCAGATGAGGCTGATGATTTCCAGCCCAAAAAATGCTCAAAACCCGCCTGGAAGCACTAAATCCCGCCCAATTCTATTGATGTCGATGGGAAAGACTGGGCGAGTTTTCCTGTAAAATGCCATTTTTACCCGCAGACGGCCATCCCAAGCAGCCCAATTGGGTGGGAAACAGCCCAATCTGGCAACACTGCTTACTGGAGCCTCAATGCCAGTGATTTCAAAAGCACTGGGACACTGATCTGTGATAGGTCTGTTACAGCATTAGGTCCAACCCCCGAAAAAGGCTTGTAGTCTCAACAGAAATCCACCTCTCTTACACTTCCTATGTCGATGATGCAAAATGACCATTTTTACATCATTGACATAGGAAGTGTTAAGAGATGAATGTGGATTTCTCCAATCTCAGGGGGAATTGAGAGATTTTTGAAAGACCATTCAAAAGTATGACTGGGTGTCTATCAATGGAAAGCCTAATGCAAAATGGGTGGAGTGTCCCTTTAAGCCTAAGTAGTACTTAAGTATGAGGGGCCACCTAGGCAATATGTCAGAAATAGGTCTCAAATATCACTAAAAGTTTATAAATACACTATTTTACCTCGCACATGCACTTGACACAACTATTTTATTTGCATGTACGAGAAAAAATATAATATGTAGGCCTATAAAAGGATTGTATGCATACACTTTCAGTGATGTGGTACACTGTCAAGAAGGCCCCTCATACTTAAGTACTACTTAATGTCGACTTCAATAATGTCACTGACCACTTAAAATAGTTTCTCAAGGCTTCATTTTAATGAACACTTTTCTTTCTAAAAAAAATATAATTCAAATAACTCGTTTACTTTTACACTAAACAGGATAAACTTCAAATAACATTAACAAAAGGGCGCATTGCAGGTGCGACATTTTAAAATTACTATTGTATGAAATAAAACCCTACAGAATGTCGATTTGAGCATAAAATTCAGCTTCGCACCCATGTCAAAACGTGTTTTAACTGATGACAAAGGACTCATTTTAGATGACTTGAAATCATTTAACTTAAGAAAGAAGGGGAAAAAAATGTGTTATCTTCATGGTTCTTGTCATGGAGCGACGGACATTATTCGAGTCACAACGTTCATGTCACGTTACAAAAACAAAAAAAAAGATTTTGAATTCTGATTTTGTTTTGCTGCAGTTACAATTTTTCGTATGGATCTGTTGCTTGACAGCCATGGACCATTCCATCATATATACATGCTTTACTGCAGGGCACCTATAAAGAAAAACGGAGAAAATATACAACATTTCATGAACTTAGGGGTATACTACAGTTTAAAGAAGTGTTTCTCAACCAGGGGTACGTGTACCACTAGGGGTACGCGAGCACACCTCTGGGGGTACGCGGAAAGATTGAATAATAACAAATATATTGACTGTAGTCACTTTGGGATAGAGGAACAGAGCATGAGTGAGGGCGAGGGGGTACTCATCATATCACAAAATGGATTGGGGGGTACACAGGACAAAAAAGGTTGGGAATCACTGGTTTAAAGGTACACTGTGAAGGATGGTGGCCAGAGTAGGTATTGCAACTATGCCGCTCATTGAAACTGTGCTGCATATTGCCAAATTTGATCTTTTCACGAATCTTTACTAAATAATTAGGTAATATTTACTAGTATGACCAAAGTACAGTACGTTTTGCAGCTAAAAATGGCCGGATGGTGGATATGGAAAAGATCCATCTTTTCATGTATGAAAAGTGCAATTTTCCCCGTCATAATGAAAACTTGGAAAGTATTCGTGAAAAATTTAACATTTGTGAATGGGCTGCATGGATTATGGAAAGAAACTGCTGAAAATATTACACAGTGCACCTTTAAACAGTTAATACAGTATTTTGTAGTATTGCGGAATTGTTAACATCAATCGGTGATTACTTACATTGTTTCACACCAGCTGGGATATCAGTGAGTTTCTTCATGCTGTTTGGTGCAACTCCATTTTTCCAAGATTCCTTGCTAGCATGCATGTTCCAAAGTAGTTCCTTGTCTTTTGTGTCTTCGTTGAACACAGATGTATTTCTCTCTCCCGTCTGCTGAAGATTGGCATCTTTGAAGATTTGATTTGACTGTGTGTCTGATGTTGTTGTTTGATTTGTGTCTGTGACAGATTCTTCAGTAGATCTTTGACAATGCTGTTGTTCAAATCCAAGACCAAGCGTACGTTCGAAGTACAAGGCATGGCCAGCATCCACAAGTGCTTTGCCAAGACATCCTCCATCAATAAGAACGTCCACTTCCCACTTTGTCTCCAAGACACACTGTCTGAAGATAATTTTCAGGTTCTTGTGGCTTATAGACTCTTGAAAGAAGAGGACAGCTTGATCTGACCATTGGCCATCTTTGACAGGTTTGATTCCTCGCACTACGCAAGGATAGATTATTTTTGGCAGCCTTGCCAACTTTTCGGGCAGGATTTTGAGCTGGACCTGATTTTCCCGAAGAATGTGTGTACAAACTCCATAGTCCACAAGATTCATCAAGATGGATGCGCTGTCAACATGAAGTATCTCTGCTCGACACAACTGGTTAGCATCTTTGTATTTGATCAAACAGCCAGTCCCTGGAATGACATGGGCATCAGGCAGTGGGCGAAGGTCTGGTAAGCTCTCCAGCGTTCCCGACACAGCATTTGTGATCATGTTTTGATCTTGGTCATCAAGAGCAATGTAAAAGTCACCTGGGTTAGTTGCGGCAGTGACAAAGCCAGAATACTCTTGCCCAATCTGAACTGGACACATGGACAATTTTCTTGGTTGCTCATGTTCACCGATGGGTTCCATGTGTGCTGATAGGTTAACATCAGATGAGGTCAGGGGTGTTTTTCTTTCCTCACGGGCATGGTGAGACTTTGCTCTTTGTTGATGAATGAAAAACTCATTGATGAGAATTGCAACATACCACAGCTGAAGCGCATCGGAGTAGGACTCAAACAACAGTCTGATATTCTGGCCAACTAAGGGGCTGAGGATGTCTTTTAACTCTGTGACTGGTTCGCCACATCCATTCCATCTACAGTGAACTGCGTGGACTGGGATTTGGCGGATGTCATCACGAAGAGCTTTGATGGATTTCACTGATGCCACTTCTGTGCCGCCATAGTCAAGGCACTGAACGGTGCATTTCCCTTCTTTGATGGAGACATGGCTCACAACAGCTCGACACCACTGGTTATTTCTCTGAGATTTAGTCAAGCATCTAAGACCTTCCTTCACATCGTTCACTGGGACAAAATGGCATTCTGGCTCTGTTTCAGCAATGAGACTTTGGAGGGCAGTGAGTTGTGCATCACCACAGCCAAGTCTGACATACAGGTCTCCATTGTCTAGAACAGACAGAAGTGTTCCCTCTTCAGCCATTCCTCTGGTAACCTGCAGTGATGCACTTGATCTGTCTTTTGCAAGCAGGTTGTGCCATTGGTCATTCGAAAGACAAAGGGCATTTCTGACATGAGCCAATTCTGGGATGGAGGTCTCTCTGCTAGCTGGGCGGGTTTCAAAACTCTGTGAGTTGCCAGTCACCAAACCAGGAGGGTTGTTTGTCATTGTGGACCGTTTGCCGGTTATACGTTTTTGCATGTTGTTCTGTGTCCTTCTTTTTCTCAATCTGCTTTTCTTGACATGGCTGCTGCATACAACTTTTGTTGTTCTTGATACAGGTTGACTGTCAAACAGATTCACCTCCTGCCTTTTTCTCTCATTTTCTTTCAGGCATTGAACCTCTGTATCCTGCTTGTGTTTAACAACAGCTTCAGACTGGCAAGCCTCTGAGCTTTTCTTTGATGGTTCTGTTGCTTCTTCCTCCATTTCAGTGGCATGCTCTGATGTGATTGGATGCTGGATTTCCTTCAAGTCCACCTCCCAATGTGTCCCTGTATGTCTGAGAAATTCCACATCAAAAGGTTTGTCCTTCAGCACATCTCCAAAAGAAGAGTGATTCACAAGAGCATGTGTCTCAACAAGAGTGCAAGGTGTGCATAGTCTGGGCTGGGATAAAAACTCACTTGTAAGTCTATAAAGCTGGCTCTGCTCAACAATGGCAGTATTTCCATAGTCAATGAATTCGATAGTCAAATGCCCCTCTTTTGAGTCATCGGTTATAACAGCGCGGTAAAGGGCACCATCTTCTGAAAATTCAGCAGCAACAAGATCACCATTCTGTACTTTTGCTGTGATGTTTTCAGCTTTTTCTTTGAATGAAGGGTCATTGAGATCCTCACCCATTTTGAGTATATCTGTTTCATCTTCCTGCATTTGAATGAAAAACTTGTTAGAGGGTTCCACGTAGGAGGAAAATCCAACACCGACAAAACCAGGTTTTGCCTTGGCAACAGGGAGAGAGGAAAGTTTAGGCAGCGCCACAGCACAGCTTCCAGTTCGGTGAACCCGTTCTTGATTCTGTTGTAGAGGTTGGAGACTTTGTTCTTTTCTCTCGCTTTGAGGTCTTGTCATTTGATCTTGCTTCTTGTTTTGAGGTTGGGAGACATATTCCTGCTTTTGCTTTTGAGGTTGCAGTGTTTTCTTTACTGATGGTATTGTTTCAGCTGTGTTTGCTTTGTTTTTTGGACAGTTGTAAGCTTTGGCATTAATCCATTTGCGATCTTTTTTCGAATCTGACTTTTGTGGTCTTTTGTTTTGCCGATTCACTGCTTGACCATCTCTCTGGTTCTCGTGTGGCCCATCTTTGGTGCTGTCAGGCCCCCTCTCGCTTTCTTCATGGGCGGCAATGATCTCTTTGATTTTTGCACTAACGTGCGCACCATCACAAAACATGTCACAAATGAAGGTTCCATCACTGTCTTTGCCCACAAATGTAGCTTGCACTGGCTTGTTCAGAATGTTGTTCTCTAGCCAGGTGTTGACCTCTGCAAGGGGTTCGCCTCTGGGGACATTTACAAGGCAACATCTGAGGGCTTGCATAGGAGTCATCAACACGTCAGTTGCACTGAGCTGCAAGGGCTTCACATCACTTTTTTCAACAATCTGTCTGTTGCCAAAGTCAACAAAGAACACATTCAGAAACTGGTTGGAGAAGACGGGCGAGCTGGTTGACCTGTACCAATGCTCATCCTCTGAGTATTTTGCAATACAAAGGCTTCCGGGAACCAGATCGGACTGAGCACATGGTGATTTCTGGCTCTCTTTTCCAACTTTGTCCATCAGGTCTTCAATAATTTCAGTATTTCGGCCCAGCTGGCAATATATCTCCCAAGGACTGGCCACATAAGTAGCATACACTTCTTCTTTTCTTCCAATTGTGATGCCAAAGGTGGAGTACATGAAGGAGAGTGGGTAAGCTGTTGCAATGAGTGGCTGAGGGGGGTTCACTTGCACAGCTAGACCTTGGCTCACTAGCAATGTAGTTGCTTGTTGTGAGGGTGTGTGAAGGTCAACAACATTGCACAGGCCGATATTTTTCACATTCAGTTCGGCATGAATGGTGCATCTTAAGTTCACAATCTTCCCGGACATGAACTCCTTCAGAGCCTGGCATGCTTCTGTGCTCCATGTTGTCCCATTTGCAGGTTCAATCAGGTTATAGAGAGTGCATCGGAATGCTTGCCATACCAACAGGTTGAATTCTGGCAGAAGTGCCTGAAGCTTAGTCATCATCTCCTCTCTGATTATCCCAAAATCCACCAAAAACACCTGACAGTTAATGTGCTTTCTTGAGAGAATGTAGCCTCTGTACCACTTGTCATCCTCTGTCAATTTTATTGCACAGAAGAGATCACTGGAGCTTAATGGTTTGTTGTGCATCTGGTAGAACACCTGCATCCCATCCATTAATTTGTCAAACACACACGTCTGGTTCTCAATCTGACACCAAAATTCCGAAGGACAAATGAAACTGCAGCAGCGCACGTTCAATTCCTCTCCAACTTTGAATCTCTGTATTTTAAACATGTCAGGACCATTTTGAGTCACTTTTGCATTTTCTTCAGAGTCCTTGTCAGGTTGTACATTTTCTTTTTGTAGTTTTTCTTGACCTGGCATGGTGGATCCTTTTGGCCCTTGTGTTTTCGCATTGCGTTTCAAGTCTTGCTCTTTGAGAACAGGGGAAGAAGCTGTTGGTTTGCAAGTCCAATATTGTGCCATATTGTTTGCTGTCATCAGGAGTGAAATGCTCTCGCCATTTTCAGAGTCATTTTCAAACAAGTCCACAATGAGTCGCTCGTTTGTTTTCTGAACGACTTGTATTTTCAAGGCCTTGTTCGATATAATTTTCCTGAAGGATTCCGTGACTGTGTCAGTCCAGACCTCTTCCACAGGCAGGACATGAGCCAATGAGCAGTTAATTGCAAACTCTGGTTCACAGGTGAAACGCTCAGGCAGCTTTTTGATTAGCCAACCTGGCACCTTTTCAGTGTTACCAAAGTCAACAAAATACACTTCAACTCCATTTTCCAGAGTGTCTGTGATAATGGCTCGGTAGTAGTGCAGATCCTTCTCAAACATGGCTAAGCACAGAGTGCCGGGTACTGCATTTTCTAGAACATCCTCATTTTGTTGCAATGGACTTATATGATCAGCTAGCAAGTCCATCAAAGTTTCAAAGTCATCATTGCGCTTGGCAGTTCTAACCCAGAAGTTTGTTGGGCTGAGGATGTATTCAGCATAGCCTTCAAAAACCACACCAATGTCAAAGTCTTCCTTCATGGTCGTGCTGGGTATAATCTTTGTTTCGTTTGTGCATCGTAACGGGATGAGTTGTGAGGAAGAGTTGTCCTCATGTGCTTTACATGTCTCTGGAGCGATGTCTGGAATCATCTCCGTCTTTTTTTCTGGGACATCTTCGGCACTGCACAATGTAACATGGTAAAAATTCTGTTCCTTGTCAAAGTCGTTTATTTTAACACTCAGAGCACTTCCAAGAAGTCCTTTCATGAGTAAATCACATTGCTCTTTCTTCGACGTCTTGTCATCATCACTGAGACTTGACAGGGCACAAGGAAAAGCCATGATTGGCCTATCAAGGAAATCTGGGTGAAGTTGGCAGATATTCTCCACTTTCACCAATTCACTGTAGCCATAGTCAACAAACAGGACTCTGACTTGTGAATCCACAGGAAGAGTTTGTACATAGCCCCTGTGCCATGTTTCATCCTTACCTCTGACTGCACAGAGAAGACCCAGGTTTCCTTCTGATGTTTCCTTGATGAATTCCTTCTTTGACTCACACAAATCTGCAAGTTTATCTGACATCAACTGAAGTTCTTCTTCTTTGCACAGAGTCTGACAGTAAAAGACATGGGAGTTAATGGCAGCACTCAGACGGACCATCACCTTTTCACCCACTGTCTGTTGAGAGCCACAACAAGAGAGAATGTTTTCAACGCCTTGAACACGTGGTGGTTTGAAAGAAAGCCCATTTCCCGTTGGATGCTCAATCAGCATTTGTTCACAGTCTGGCCTAACTGGAACTTCTGTCAGCATTTCGACAAGCAGCAGAAAGGTCCCTGTATCAACAGGTCTCCCCATATTTTGTCTTGACAAATCCTTGGTTATTTCAGGTGCTTCAAGTATGAGGACTTTGTGCGGCAGCAGGGCATGGACGTTGCCATTTATTACAGTGCCAATGAGAGATGAGAGGAACTTGCCCACCTCTGGTGTCCAACCTTTATCTAGGGGTAAGACATTGGCAAAGAAGCCACAGACGATCTTCGGGGACAGCATGAACAATTCATCTGAAGCTCTGGCCAAATGGTCGTCACCGACTGTCAAAACATTTCCAGAATCGATGAGGAATACGTTGTAAAGATTATTTTGCTTGTTCTGAACTCTTCCTCTGTACCAATGTCCAGTGAGGTGATCTTCAATTAGACAAAGTTGCCCCACATCCACTGGTCCTCGGACCTTCTCCGCATTCTGGATCTCCACTCTGAGTATGTTGTAGTCCAATTCACAAGTTGACACATACTGACCCTGGAAGTGCACCAAAATGTCCGCAGGGTTGCAGTCAATGTGTGTCAGTTTGATATCCACAGACCACTCAGGACGAGGAGCAGCTAACTCTGGAATGTCCTGGGACCTATGAAAACAAAACAAGATGGATTTGTAAGTTCTACATGAATGTACTGGCTATTCAACTATTGTTTTGTTTTCTTATGATAAAATAATCCTTAGGGGCAGCCGTGGCCAAGTGGAGATGGGCTTTAGATCAGAGGGTTGCTGATTACAAATCCCACCCTTCCCCTCTCTATACCAGACTTTCAACATACACTAGCCAAACACACACACAACCAAACACTGCAAAACCTCATATCCCCTACACAGCATCACTTCACACACAGTGGGCCAAATACCATGGACAATGCACAGAAAAGAGGTGAAGGGGAGAAGAGATGAAGGGAGGAGAAGGAGACGGAGCGGAGAGAACACCCGCGCGCGCGCACGTACACACACCTACACAGTGTGTGAATGATGTCTGCATTGTGTGTTGTGCTGCTGCTGCTGTGTGACACCTTCAAGTTCCTCCAGGTCAGATTAATAGGCCTACTAGCTTTACTTACGATGCGCTTGGAATGACAATTATCGGTACGCTACGTCAACTAGACATCCAATAACACCACGCAGACCATGCTTACTTTGTTACTTTCGTCGCTAGTTTTTGTTTTCTTTTTTTTTCACTTACTCGTATATTCATGTCAAACTCGTGCAGGGTCTTTGCGATGGCGTGGGTGTTATTAGGAAACGACAACTACCCAATACATAATATTTGTTTATCCACCAAAGATCTGATTTCTAATCTCTATACCTACATTGCCAAATGTGTGGAAAAGCCTTTACAAGTTGATGCTCTTTGGAGCCGTGACCTGTCTATCACACCTTCCACAATCAACTGGACAATAGTCTGGTCAAAGACAGTTTTATCATCTCGTAACCCTAACCATCAGATGATTCATTATAACTTCATTCACAGACTCTATACCACTCCTCTTAAATTATTTCACATGAAAAGAAAACAATCCCCCACATGTGAGCTGTGCTCCTCTGGAGCCACAGGAATATTTCTACATATGGTCTGGGATTGCCCTGGGGTATAAATGAGGCCCCAGGTCTGTAGGTTTCTTACAAAACCCCACATTGTCTCCTCAGGTGATTCTAGTCACATGACTGCCAGGGGTTCATAATTATAGATATCTCTAGAGATTGGACCGATCCGATCCAGTATCAGGATCGGGTGCCGATATCAACGTATTTCACTTATCGAAAATCGCCGGTCCACCCCTAAGATTTCCGATCCGCTATTTAATTTTATTCTAATTCTCCTGAAAATATTCTCAGAGAGCGCGTTTCCCCGCTTTGCTGCTGCAAGATGTGGAATGGATTTCCGAAACGGAGGCCATCTCAATGATCAGAGATTAAGTACGCCTCCATTCCAGAACTCCATGCCATAGGTTGCAACAAAAGGTAGGCTACAGGTTGATACAGATACAAACATGTTTGGCCCTCCAGGAAAAAGTAGTAATTGTTGCATTATATTATTGCAATATTATTGCATTATATTATTGCAATATTACAATATATACTATATTTTATGCCTAAAATTACTTATTTCCTTGACCATAGTGTATATGCACAACATGATAGTAATGTAATGATAAAACATTGCAAAATAAATTCAATAATCTATTGAAAATTATCAATATTTTCCATAACTAATTCAAAATTCAAAATGGCCGCCGCCATATGATGTCATAATATGCAAATTAGGTATGCATATTTACTCCCAAAATAATCTTGGGGTCATGCCCAATATTTGTCTAATTTACAGTCAAGCTCAATCTGTTACCACTGTCAAGCTACAGCAGTGTTTCCCATACATTGAGGAAACTATGGCGGCCCGCCATAGTTTCCGAAAATGTTAAAAAAATAAAAATAAAAAAAATAAAAAAATTTACTTTTTATTTTTGTAATTTTTTTTACGATTTCCGTTTTTGTTAAAAACAATTTGAATTACGATTTCCTTCGCATTTTCCTCCTGGAGTAAATACATCCTATAGAGAAAACCACAAGTGCTTGAAAGACAGAGGAATCAAAAGCCTAGTCAAGTTGTTGTAGTTAACTTGGGTTTGGGAGCAATAAAAAAAAACCTTCAGAGAAGGGACAGTTGGATGAGTTTACTAACACTCCCCAGGCTTTGTTTTACAGTTGTAATGAGTTAGGTGACAGGCCTTCATTGACACGGCAAAGGAGACATCGGGCTGCATATAGAAATGAATGTGTAATGAATGTGAATATAGACATAAATGTGTAATATGTTGTTCAGCCCTTTTAATGGGAGGAATTTTGAAAAACTGGCCCTGTGACCAGCACCCCTCATGTAGAATGTGTACGCCTATGTGTGTGTGGGGAAAAGGCATAGCCTGCCCTCTTAGACCCTTTTTGTCTATGCGTTAACAATTTCACAGTACTCTTAAATTCTTATCTCTGCTCCTATTTTTTTTTTGTAATCATTACATAGACCCCTGCATGAGGGACGAATGAAACTGTGTTGTAAACAGAAATGATTCACTGTACTGCATTTTTAAAAAATATATAAATGACAATGTACTACTAATATCATGGGTAAAATGTTATGTAGCCTTATTTCTCAAAATATAAACGGCTGACATGTAGGCCTATGCCTATCAGGCACGTGCGCTCCAATACGGCAGGGGAGGCAGTGCCTCACCAACCCTATGAGAATGATGAGATGCAGTAAATATGAATAATAGTAACAAGAATAACTATTGTTTTCGAGCATCTGCACCATAACTACCATTTGTGCAGTAGTTAAACAGTTTCAATAAATTTCAATCATTTTCGTGACCAAAATCGTAATATTTGCCCATTTCATGTCAATTGCTCCCAATACGCTGAATTTGGGGCAACTCCTAGTTTGCCTCACGCCGGATTGCGCAATCCCTCGTTAACAAGCTTGTGCGCATGCGCCATTTTGCTCGTTCTGTGTATGCAACCTGGTAATATTGTATTAAACGTTTTTATACACTTAATAGACATATGTATGGTGTGCCCTCATTTTCCTGATAATTTTTTACTATTTTCAACGTGTGATTATCATTTCTTTACTCTGAACGCTTTGGCATAACGCCCACTGAAAGATACAGTGGTGAGGCCAGCAGCAGTCTGGCCACAATCTCATTCTGTCATTGAGAGTCTTGCTGGCAGTTACGTCATAGCGAATCTGAAGTTCAGTCGGTCGTGTCATTAGTGTTGGCTAGCTTGTTCACTTTGACTGCTACCATGGAAGTGGATTTCATAACGAAACTAAGAGCTTCAAGTAACAGGAATTAACAGGACAGAATAAGGTAGGAAATCCGTTTCCCCCCTGATGTGCTCGCCGAAGCACTAAGTTTACTATTTTGTGGCAATGTTGTTATCGATGTTGTCTACTTGTCTTCCGTCTAACTAGCCCTCACTTCAGAAGGAAAGCACCTGTGCTATCCTGTCACCAAGCTAACACCACTTTCAAAAATGCATACCTTTTCTGAATTCATGGTGGGCTGCCCGGGTGGTTTAGTTACCATATGTAACTCTTTGTAATTGCACTTGTTGTTCTGTATATCTCCTGTGCACTTTGTATTTGCTTGTGATGTTGGCTTGATTATGTCCTCTTCTGAAAGTCGCTTTGGTTATAAAGCGTCTGCCAAATGCAATGTAATGTAATGTAATGTTGGCTTGATTATGTCCTCTTTTGAAAGTCGCTTTGGTTGTAAAGCGTCTGCCAAATGCAATGTAATGTAATGTAATGTAATGTAACTAGACTGCCTGTGCAGTCGCCTTCGACTGCTTAAGGTATATCCCCGAAACGCGACGCTTCCAGTCCCCCATCATTCCTACCACTCCCGTCCACCATTTCGTAAACGTATATGATACATACAGACGTGACATGACGTGCATAGGCTTAAAACCAAACGACTATTGTGAAAATGAAGCAAAAATGGGGCAAATGGTAATACTGTTTTAATGGTTCAGTGGATATACCACATTAGGTACAGTGTAATAACCAGTGTAACAATATTTAATACAATGTAATTTTTTTACTTACATCATGTGTTTGTGCGTAAGTGGTATTACATGGTATTGCATATTGTTACACTGGTATTACACTATATTACATGGTATTGCATACCTATACACTCGTTATTACACTATACCTGATATTGCATATTGTTACACTGGTATTACACTAGTATTACATGGTATTAAATATTGTTACATTGGTTATTACACTGTACCTAATATGGTAGGTTCACTGAAATGGTGAACCATTAAAATAAGGTGTTACCGGGCAAATCAATCCACCCAGTCAGAAGTTATGGGCCAAATGAAAATTCCGCCATTTTGAAAGTGTTGTCTTCCAAACTCAAATCAGTTCATGAACCTACCCTAGAGCATTCACGCACAAAATCTGGGACAAATACATCCACCCGGTCAGTAGTTATGGGCCAAAGAATAATTCGGCCATCTTGAATTCAGCCATCTTGAAAGTGTTGACCTCCAAACTCGAATCAGTTCATGAACCTACCCTAGAGCATTCACACACCAAATCTGGGACAAATCCATCCACCCGGTCAGAAGTTATGGACCAAACAAAAATTTGGCCATCTTGAATTCAGCCATCTTGAAAGTGTTGACCTCCCAACTCGAAGCAGTTCATGAACCTACCCTAGAGCATTCACACACCAAATCTGGGACAAATCCATCCACCCGGTCAGAAGTTATGGACCAAACAAAAATTCGGCCATCTTGAATTCAGCCATCTTGAAAGTGTTGACCTCCAAACTCGAATCAGTTCATGAACCTGCCCTAGAGCATTCACCCAAAAAATCTGGGACAAATCCAAACATCCGTTCAAAAGTTATCGCGTTAACACGAAAGACCTTACGCGGCGGCGGCGGCGGACGCGGACGCGGCGGCGGATGCAGACGCGGCGGCGGCGGACGCGGCGGCGGATGCAGACGCGGCGGCGGCGGAGGCGCACGCAAAACCATTACATCCCCGACGCTCCGCGTTTCGGGGATATAATTAGGGTTGTGCCGATAGACGATGTCATCGTCCATCAGTGATGGACAGCTGGCATCACGATGGACGCCTAACATCGTGATGCCAAGGAATCCTCTGCGTTTTTATTTTTGAAGCCGCTGCTATTGTCATCATTACGGTGCTTGGCATTGAAATAAACTGAAACATTACCGTAAAATCCTTAGAAGCAGCGGACTGCGCAGGTAGTAGGACTGAACTGACCGAGGTTGTCAACACAAGCCTCAAGCAGAGTGAATTTTATAGCTACGAAAAAACCCGCAATGGAATAAAAACAACCTTGTGAACTAATCCCTACTATTGTTTACTGCATATGAGTTCAAGTAAGTGTCTGATTGCCTACATTTATTTATGTGACCCAAGTTTCTACAACGGAGAGTCATGAGTCATGAGGCATTGGTTCTCCCTCCGGAGTAGCCTAAAGTGAAAGCAACAAATCGTTCAGCAATTGCGTCAGTTTACCATTTCATGTTTAACGGAAATTCGACTCAAAAATTTTTAATCTCTCCGAGATGGAGATGTCTTGTGAAGTAGCCACAAGATTGTAGGCTACACTTCTGATTAGCCCACTGTCAAGAGGGAGCGCAAGCGATTCCATGTCTGCCCACGTCTTCGTGGCTTCACCGCAATTGTTTCCATTGATGAACTAGACTGCCTGTGCAGTCGCCTTCGACTGCTTAAGGTATATCCCCGAAACGCGACGCTTCCAGTCCCCCATCATTCCTACCACTCCCGTCCACCATTTCGTAAACGTATATGATACATACAGACGTGACATGACGTGCATAGGCTTAAAACCAAATGACTATTGTGAAAATGAAGCAAAAAATGGGGCAAATGGTAATACTGTTTTAATGGTTCAGTGGATATACCACATTAGGTACAGTGTAATAACCAGTGTAACAATATTTAATACAATGTAATTTTTTACTTACATCATGTGTTTGTGCGTAAGTGGTATTACATGGTATTGCATATTTTTACACTGGTATTACACTATATTACATGGTATTGCATACTGTTACACTCGTTATTACCGTATTTTTTGGACTATATGTCGCTCCGGAGTTTAAGTCGCAACGGCCCAAAAATGCATTTTGAAGATGAAAAAAACATATATACGTCGCACCGGACTAATCGTCGCACATTTTTGAAAGGTTATTCTATCCATGGAATCTATGTTGTGATAACTGGCGCATGGTAAGCTGCTGCTCAAAGACGGCATTGTTTTAAACCAGCATCTGAAGCAGTGGCAACGCATTCAGAGGTGGTGGTAGCCTAATGCACCAACTAAGATGGTTTGCCAACCGCCATAAAACCACAAAAAGAAAAAGAGGAAGAAACAGTGATAACGCGCCATGTTGCCTTGTAGTCAGAACAACATTCAATTTTCGGCTTTATTTTGCGTTTGGACCGTGGGAGGGTTCGAGGCAACTTGTTCCGTCTCCAGAGCACGCCTTTCTTTACCACCTTTTCTGAGACTTCAGCCCATGACGGTATCAAAGGTGAGGGGGATTTCTTCCATGTTGTGTAGCCTATGGTAGTGTCACGTTGTGCTCGTTTGTCAGAAACTCGCGGAAATGACCGATTTTCACCTGGAAGTCGGCTGACTGTCTTTAATAACACAGACGCTCGTTCTCGGATAGAGAGGAGATTGCGTTGCATAGCGCAAATAAATCCACGAGAGGGGATTGCACTGCATAACGCGATACATCCACGAGCTCCCTGACTTCCGCAAAAGTCCTATTCATTTCTTTGGCAATGTCATGGAGCCGTAACAAGACCGTTGACTCGCAGCGCGCGCGTTGTTCGAGAACACATTTGTCCTGTATTCATCAGCACATTTTCCTCCGCTTTTCTCCAGTCCCCAAACAGTTTTCCATTGCATCCAAACTTTCGTTCAGCTGCCCTATTGCCATTTTCGGCTGCATATTTAATTACTTTCAGCTTGAACTCAGCAGTAGGCTATATTAACTTCTTTTGGGTGGTAGGCTATATTTCTATTCAGTCGTCATTGTAAATGCTATTTTTTGTTGTGGTAGCCTAAGTTGTAACGTTTTTTCTATCAGTGGTATTAAGCAACACAACATAGGCCTAGTTGCGCACATAGTGCTCTCCCGTGGAGAAAAAAAACATATATATGTCGCACCAGAGTATATGTCGCATGTCCAGCCAAACCATGAAAAAAAGTGCGACTTGTAGTCCGGAAAATACGGTACACTGTACCTGATATTGCATATTGTTACACTGGTATTACACTAGTATTACATGGTATTAAATATTGTTACATTGGTTATTACACTGTACCTAATATGGTAGATTCACTGAAATGGTGAACCATTAAAATAAGGTGTTACCGGGCAAATCAATCCACCCAGTCAGAAGTTATGGGCCAAATGAAAATTCCGCCATTTTGAAAATGTTTTCTTCCAAACTCGAATCAGTTCATGAACCTACCCTAGAGCATTCACACACAAAATCTGGGACAAATCCATCCACCCGGTCAGTAGTTATGGGCCAAACAATAATTCGGCCATCTTGAATTCAGCCATCTTGAAAGTGTTGACCTCCAAACTCGAATCAGTTCATGAACCTACCCTAGAGCATTCACACACCAAATCTGGGACAAATCCATCCACCCGGTCAGTAGTTATGGGCCAAACAATAATTCGGCCATCTTGAATTCAGCCATCTTGAAAGTGTTGACCTCCAAACTCGAATCAGTTCATGAACCTACCCTAGAGCATTCACACACCAAATCTGGGACAAATCCATCCACCCGGTCAGAAGTTATGGACCAAACAAAAATTCGGCCATCTTGAATTCAGCCATCTTGAAAGTGTTGACCTCCCAACTCGAAGCAGTTCATGAACCTACCCTAGAGCATGCACACACCAAATCTGGGACAAATCCATCCACCTGGTCAGAAGTTATGGACCAAACAAAAATTCGGCCATCTTGAATTCAGCCATCTTGAAAGTGTTGACCTCCAAACTCGAATCAGTTCATGAACCTGCCCTAGAGCATTCACCCAAAAAATCTGGGACAAATCCAAACATCCGTTCAAAAGTTATCGCGTTAACACGAAAGACCTTACGCGGCGGCGGCGGACGCGGCGGCGGCGCACGCAAAACCATTACATCCCCGACGCTCCGCGTTTCGGGGATATAATTAAAAAATCTCGCTTTGTGCTTTAGAAACATTCGCGTCGAGTAATTTGCTAACTCGGACTAAAATCCATTGCAAAACCTCGAGAGGGCACGCGTGGGTTCTCATCTCTTCCATTTGACAAACGTTCTGGGATTCCCTGCATGGCTAAAGTTATGTAGACCTATGCAAAAACGCCGTGACACAGCTCGTCTTGAAATAGAACTACACCGTTAAATAACACACTCTAGTAGCAGCCTGCAGTAGGCTGCATTGTGAAATTTATTGAAAATAAGTTTCCACGCGGTGGAGTTTGGAAGAGCGGGCTTGAAGCAGCTGACGGTGACACGAGAGACAAGAAGGGCGATGGGGAGGGGTCGGTGGGGGAGAGTCGCTCTCACAGACAGCAGAGCGACCATCTCTGTTGCAGACAGAGTAGCCCAGCTGGAGGAGGTTTAATTTTTTTTGCAAGAATTTAAAAACTGTTAATATATTTGACTTAGGCCTACTCTTAAAGCAAATATATTAAAATAAACGAAACGTATAATAATTTCATTAAAAAATAATATTAACGATGTCATCGTCCATCGCATCGTCTCACTGTAAACATCGTCAGCTGCCAATTAGGGGGACATCGCCCAAGCCTATATGTAATGTGATGTGTGTAGATTCGCTTGTGTTTGTTGGACATCTGCGTGTGACTGGAGTGAACAGTGTACAGTGCGAGGCAGCGAGAACAGTGTCTGGCTGCGCAAGCTACTTGTAGAACCTAGTAGTAAGCTAACATTTAGCTCCACTAGACAAGCTACGTCCAATAGAAATATTAAGCTAGCTCCATCTGTAAAATGTAGCGAACTACATCATTACAAGCTACTTCAACTAGAAATTCAAAATCACAGCATATTTGTATTATTTGGGCTGCAAAACTGACATCTGATATGTCTGTTGGATATGATAGACCCATATGATATTTTTGGCCATGGTAATATACCTATGGTCAATCAGCTGGCTTCTTTGCTCTCCTGTCTCCCCCCAGTGTGTGCGCATTTTGCCTCGTCATTAGTTTTGCGAGTTTGATTGCGAGTTTTGATACCGGTCTGATGGAGGTAGAGTGACATAGCGCATGAAAATGTCAATACAAACAAAGGTGTGGACAATCAGATGTATGATTTGATTGCTCGAGACATTTTTGGGAGATAATAGTCCATGGTCTGGCAACTAGCCGTCTTCCTCCCCTGCCTTCAGTGTGTGTGTGTGTGTGTGTGTGCCTGTCGCGTTTGAGAGTTCCATTGGCGCACGGCACGAGCATATGGCAAGCCGTTTTAACATATAATAGCCAGAGTGGATATGTGTTGCAGTTGCGCATGGAAATGTTACGTTTCTCCGATGAAGTTTTTTTTTAATTATTATTCTTTTTTAGCTTCCCCAACAGTCTTGCTGTAGCGCCGCCTATGTGTAGGCCTACCTTATGTTAAGAAAGCTATGACATATGAAACTTATCGGTAGGCCTATTTGGCAAATATTTACTAATACTGTAGCTGTATATTTGAAAATCTGATATTGGAAAAGTCAGTGCCTCACCAGCCATAAACACCAGCGCACGTCACTGACGCCTATAGTTTCTCCATGCGCCAATGTTTTGCCATTTTGCATTTACACTGCGTGAATACACCAATCCCCCCCCCCCCCGGAAAAAAATCCCGGCTGCCCCCATAGTTTCCAAAATTTCTGTGGGAAACGCTGTACAGTCATTTGAATTTGTCATGCCATAATTCAGCTTTTTTGAAAAATTAATTGTGGCGCCTAAAGGGTTAAAACATGCGCTGTGGAGGGATTTTGGACATGACTATCCTCGCACACTGACTGTTTAAGGTGTTTCAGCGACTAAAAACTAACCAACTAGCCATTGATAGCAATTACAACTTTCAAAACAATAATGTTGTATGGGCTAATATTATCCATCATTATTATATGGTGTGACGTCATCGGTCGAATGCTCCATTCATTTCAACGGGGCTCCCCAACGTTCGCACGTCTGTTATTTTTCGATAACGGACGGGTTGGTCTATAACAGACCGCAGTCAATGGCAACAAGACTTTTCACTGCTAAAGCGACTTCTCAACAAGACTCTAATCAGCTGCTGTGATAGACAACACCTGTTGTCCTGGCTACCTAGCTGTTGCCTAGCGGTGTTCCACAACGGCACTGTTTTGTTTTGCGCAGCAACAATCTTAACATTAAATAGGCCTAAAGAAATATCCCCGCCATGTGTGAATCATTTAAGTATATCCATATAATAAGCGGGTTAACTTTCGGCGAGTCGGTCGCTTTGTGGAATAGCAGCACTATCCGCTCCGCGTCGGGGTCTAAAGATTCTCTCTGTCGTGCTGCTATTCCACGGTAGCGACCTTCTCGCCGAACGTTAACCCTTACTTATATCTGTGCTGAAATTCCTCCATGAACTTTCCAATGACCTATTGTGCACGTGGATTGACGATGTTAAGTTTCACTTGTCATTTAAAGGAGTCGCGAGACAGGCGACTGCTGTTGGCAGTAAGGGTTCTATTTCAAGCCATCCATCACGTTACAGTTAAACCTTAAACTATTCAATATCTAATCAATTGTTGGCCGTCATTCACTGCCATGCGGAGAAAAAAGTCAGGTGCGCGCGGGGGGTGTTTGTGGCTGTTTTCACCACAATAACATAAAGGTAACACTTTATTTTAGGGATACATCTATTAGCACTAATATATACAATATTAATGCCTGTGTAAGTAACTTGTAAGGCATGTACTAAGCAAAATAAGACAGTTGTTAAGCATGTATTCACAAATGTCTTGTTCATGCCCAATTAGGGATGTATTACTAATATAACCTTAGTAAGGACCAGTAAGCCTATATTTCTATTTATTAGTAAGTAGTAAGTGACAGAATACAATGTGTATAAGCTCCCGTGTGTGAACAAATCCTAAACAGTGTGAAAACAGAAGCGTAATAAGGGTCCCTATTCTAAAGTGATGCATTGCCCAGCCTAGATGGCTTAGGGCCCCCGCACTACCAAAGTCCCCCTCATTACCTAGGGCCCCCACACCACCCAGGCCAGCACTACCTAGCCCCCCCTGATCAGCAAAGTGTTAGGGTATATTAAACAATTATTGTTCATTCAGCTGAGATGTATTTTTTTTCATGTACCACTGAGTTTTAATTGTAAAAAAAAAAACCGTGTAGCCCTGCTGTCAGAAGTCGTCTGATATTTGCGAGGTCCTCGCAACTACCTACGATGGAGTTGTCGTTTCCTAATAATGCCCACGCCATCGGAAAGACCATGCACGAGTTTGACATGGATGAACGAGTAAGTGAAAAAAACGATAACAAAAAACTAGCTACGCAATGAAAATAGCAAAGTAACCTGGTGCTCTCCGTGATGCTATTGGATGTCTACTAGTTTAGACATAGCGTAGCGTTGCCTAATTATTGTCATTCCAAGCGCATGATAGTAGAGTGAAGCAAGTATTAATTCTGCAGGAACCTAAAGGTGTGAAGCAGCAGCAGCACAGCAGCATAAAGAAATACACAATGCAGACATCATACACATAGCACAGAGTTGGCTGTGTGTGTGTGTGTGTGTGTGTGTGTGTGTGTGTGTGTGTGTGTGTGTGTGTGTGTTCTTCTGTCCTCCTCTTCTCCTCCCCACCCCTCTCTTCTGTGCATTGTCCATGGCATTTGGCCTACTGTGTGTGAAGTTTAAGTGATACTGTGTGGGGGATATGATGTTTTGTAGTGTTTGGTTGTGTGTTTGGCTAGTGTATGTTGAAAGTCTGGTATGTGTGCAACATGTGTGTTAAAGGCATGCTGTGTTTGTGTGAGGTGTAGGCCTATACTGCATGTGAGGTTTGGGTGATGGTGTAATAGGCTAGTGTTTGGCTGTCTGTACAGTCTATGGTCCAGCGTAGGTCTGGTATGTGAGAGGCATGTGTGATGCAACTCACTGTTTTCAGAGGAAATTGAATAAAAAAATAATGAAAATGCAGGTAATAAAAATAATTACTAAATAATTATAGAATAAACTGAACAGTGAAATATGTTGAGTATAATGTTTATATTGTTTATCTGTGTTGAGGATATAGTTTCATGGAATAATTAAAAGCAACATAATTAACGCATGGTTTATTTTGGTGAGATAAAAAAATGGCTAGTTGACCTTCCATTTGGCTTGTAAGAAAAAATGTCTACTAGTCAAATTGGCTGGTGGTGGAAAAAGTTAATTTAGAGCCCTGAATGCATCACTTTAGAATAGGGACCCTTATTCCACATCTGTTTTCACACTGTTCAGGGTTTGTTCACACAGCGTACCAGGAGCTTATACACATTGTATTCTGGCCCTTACTGCTTACTCATAAATAGAAATCTAGGTCTACTAGGTCCTTACTAAGGTTATATTGGTAATAAATCCCTTATTGTGCATGAATAAGACATTTGCAAATAAATGTCTAACAACTGTCTGATTTTGCTTAGTACATGCCTTACGAGTTACTTACACAGGCATTAATATTGTATGTATTAGTGATAATAGATGTATCCCTAAAATAAAGTGTTACCAACATAAAATTAAAAAACGCCCCAGCCCTAGTGACAGTGTTTCATACCAGTATGAAGGGCCAAATAGTAAAAGTAGTCTTGCCCTGAAACACCTGTGTAATGAGGACACAAACGTCAGAATTTTTTTTTGACAATCTAACACTGTGCCATCCAGTTTCTGGATTCTGATTGGCTGATAGCCGTGGTCAATTGAGCTTAAACCAACATCTACGTCGGTAATGAGAATATGTTGCAGTTGGAGTAGGGAGTCTGCAAGAAGAGCACATCTTTGCACCATCTATGGTTGGGGTATCAGTGTGATTGCAAAAACATTTAATTCCTGCAATGTTTATCGCCCCTTGCTGAGT
Source organism: Engraulis encrasicolus (assembly GCF_034702125.1). Lineage (NCBI taxonomy): Eukaryota > Metazoa > Chordata > Actinopteri > Clupeiformes > Engraulidae > Engraulis > Engraulis encrasicolus. The sequence goes on along the minus strand of NC_085874.1, from coordinate 19,776,201 downwards.
TTTTGTAGCAAAGTGTGTCTGGCAGCGCAACGACGCACGCATGCCGAGTAACGTTGCCGGGGTAACCACAATCACTTCGTCAACTTGTCGCAGATCAAAGTAATTGTTATTAAAGTGTTTTTAAAGAAATGTGGTCAGCGATTAAGTGTAACAGTGTTAGATAAGCAATAAGCCACTTGAGTCCGTGGGTTATGCTCTATTGATAACGGGCAAGGGGACATTTACGGCACTCCCCTTAACCGTAATCAATCGAGCATAACCCACGGCCTCTCGTGGCTTATTGCTTAATTGGTATTCTGTAGTGTGCAAGCATCCATGAGTTCTTTAACATGGACATTGAAGAAAGAAGTCTATTGCAGTACATCGTAATGCAAAACACACATTTTACCTTAGGTCTGAAGAAGGCGTAGGACTCATTGTAGCCAAGTCCTGTGTCTTCGTTTCTAGAAGAAAGTAAATTAATATTCAGTGCATTTGGTACACAAATTAAATATATGCTGAACATTCAAGAACATGTACTGTCTTTCATTCATGACAACTACAAGTTAACTACCACTTGGGAAGGACATGGCCCTTGAATGATTGGTGTGGTTTGCAAATAGATCTTCAAATCTCCACCTTTCAGATATCATTACTGAAGAAAACCTTTGGCCCTCTTTGAAGTGTTCGAATCACGACATTGATTCAAGTATTATTAAATGTCAATACAAAATAGGTTTCACTTGGGCCCGACGGGCTCTAATGGCCCGGAGTTTGGATGCATTCCAATATGCAACCTTGCATCCTCCACTTGTGCTTGTGGCCTCGCCCTGCCTCCTGGCCTGTCCTCCGTGGTGAAAACAATCAAGTTTCCCAGCTGTCTGCCTAACCACAACAACTTTTGGAGGACTGTTTTTCATTCACCAACCCAATTGCAAATGGGAAAATGACTTTACAATTGAGCTTTCGCGAGATATTGGAATATACTCATGAACGGCCATCCGGGTACTTTGCTCTTAAATTTGCGTTACGCCCCTTTATGGGTGAAAACAAACCGAATGTCTCATTGACTTACATAATACATAGGCTAGCCTAAATGAACACATTCAAGTTCAAGTTCAAGTTCAAGTACTTTTATTTGTCACATACATGGTAATTGTAGTGAAATGATGATGGGGTCATCAGCTCTGCATCTTAAAAATTAAAAATTAAAGAAGTACAGTAAAAAAGGAAATAAAAGGTGAGAAATAAGTTGTAGAAAATTATTATTTAAAAAAGTCTCTGTTCAGCAGTCGCACAGCCTGGGGGTAAAAACTTTTCCTCATTCTCTCTGTTCTGGCCTGAATGGTTCTGAGTCGTCTGCAGGACTTCAGTAGGGTGAACATGTAAGAGTTGGGGTGTGAGACATCCTGCATAATCTTCCTAGCCCTGGCTCCCACTCTCTTAGTGTAAAGGCCCAAGAGTCCTGGAAGGTTGGCTTTGATAGTGCGCTCTGCAGAGCGCACCACTCTCTGTAGGTCCTTCTGTTGTTGTTGTGTGCAGCTTCCAAACCAGGCCGTAAAACAGCCTGTTAACACACTTTCCACCGCTGATGAATAGAAGGTGGTCAGGATGGGAGTGGAGACCTTAAACTTCCTCAGTAGGCGGAGAAAGTACAGCCTCTGCCTGGATTTTGCTGTCAGGTGTTGAGTGTGTTGTGACCAGGAGAGGTCCTCAGTCAGGTGTACTCCCAGGTACTTGTAATTTGAGACCCTCTCCACAGGCTCCCCGCTGATGGTAAGTGGCGTGTATGCCCTGCTCTGCACCTTTCTGAAGTCCACTACCATTCCATGCTTCAGCCACGACTGTTTGGCTATATTATTTGAACAGCCGGCAACACAACACATTTTCGGCATGTTGCGCGTGAACAACGCTAGTCAACAGGTCCGTATCTTTCGTTTAGTAAACCCCAACATCACCAATAAACTACATGGGTTGTTTTCCCCCTCAAATGGGCGTACCGCACATGGAAAACGTCACGCCGTTCATGAGTATAATGCTGTTGTCAGTGATGTCATCATGATGTATTACTCCTGGTATGAGACCACAAGCACAAGTGGAGGACGCAAGGTCGCATATTGGAACGCACGCTTTGTCTTTGGAGAAGATGGTTGCATGCAGGGCCGTATTACCGACCGGGCGAGTGGGGCTGGCGCCCCGGGGCCCATGGATCCAGGGGGCCCAGGGGGGGCCCAACAACAATCCAGATACCGATGTCGATGCTGATTGCGATAGAGCCCTCTATTCTAGGATCTTCTTTAGTTGTACTTCTTTAGTCTATAAGGGTTAACTGAAATGGGCTGGGAGGAGTGACAGCAGTCAGAGGGCCCTCGGCCACAGGACATAGGAACCAGAGGGCCCCTGGGCCATGTCGTACAGCAACCAGAGGGCCCCTAGGCCACGGAGGACGGCAATCAGAGGGCCCCTGGGCCACGGGGGATGGCAAAGGGCCCCTGAACCACAGGATATGGCAACCTGAGGGCCCCTGGGCCACTGGGGATGGCAATCAGGGGGGGCCCTTGCAATCTCCTTGCCCCGGGGCCCAGACCCACCTTAATCCGGGCCTGGTTGCATGGCATGGCTGAAGTGCCCTTGAATATGAAAACTAACCCCACATTGCTCCAGGCAGGAAAGCTGGCAGGGGGTGGGGGCTTAATGGGTCAGTTGTCCCGGGCCCAGGGAGATAGGGGGCCCAAAATGGGATCCTTTTTACAATATACATGGGTTCTAAATTTTTGTTTTCTCCTGGCTGCGCGACACTAGCTGCGCACAAGTCAACCTCAGATTGTTGGAAACCGCTGCAGATCAAAAATTAGCTCACATGGTTGGCTGCCAGTGTCTTGCCCCTCCTCACAACATTGTGTTTATAAACACGGTGAACCCATGTATTGGGTGAGGGGAGCCCTTTTGGATGACTTTGTCCAGGGCCCGGCCAAAGCTGTCAGCAGCCCTGCTCCAGGGATTGTTATCAATACCCTGTAATAACTGTCGGTCTCGTTTGATAAAAGCCACAGTTAAGTGTAATGTAATGTAACTGTCCTTACCTCGTTTTAATCACTCTTGGACAATATCCGTTCACATTCAGAGATCATCTGCCAAAAGCAAAATACATAATCAATGCAGATTAGATCAATGTCAAGCTTTAGTCGAGCGCTTGAGACTCAAGGTCTTCTTTATTTCAAGTAGAGTATATCCCGAGGGCAATTCAGGTGTCCAGTTGCATGCATAAACACAGAAAAATATTCGTTGGACAACTTGGATTGGGTGTGGTGTTTAATCATATTAGCAGCGTCGGAGAGGAGAACAGTCTTCAGTCTTGGACTTTATTTTGTCTACCAGGATGTATTGTTAGCCTGCTATACAGCTCCTTCAAATAGGCATCACCCACTCAACTAGACGTAGCCAAAACATTGGTAAGGTATTGTGCCCAAAAATACCCATGTGAGATGTTCTAAATCAAAGTTATTATGAACGAAAATGTAGTGCATCAAGATCGTCATGAAACTCAGTATTTTTTGCCATGGTGCAGTTGTCAGTCTTTCACACTACCTTGCTTATTCTTCCAGCTGCTGCTAGCATGTTGCTGCTCTGATGACGAAATCTTCCAGTTCTGGGTTCAGAGCCAAAATGAATGACCGCATGTCGCTGCCTAACCAGGAGACTGAAACACAGTGAGGGAAACAAACACAGAATACATAGTGTTATTTTGAGTAAATGGTGTATTAACGGTACTTAAATGTAATTGTCCAGGGTCTGAGCATTTCAAAGTAATAATTATAATTCTACCACCAGACCACAGTCTACGCTGCTGCACGTGGCGTGAGTCAATAAGCGATTTGGTCAACGTAGCCTCCAATGGCTAATAAGGTTTATCACGAGTAAGTCGTTAACAAACTTCAATTTATGTTAACGGTTGTTAAACATGTTAAAGTAAAATAGATCAATTAACATAAGCTTCAAGTTCATTAACAATCCGATATAAGCGTACTTACCATTGCTAGCGTCGCTAGATAATATACCCGTATGAAATTGTTGAATGCTGTTGAAGTCAGTCAACGACGGCAGATTGCAAGTAGTCCCTGTTGCCTCGCCCTCGATGGTGAGATTATGAAATTCGTATGGAACTTTACTTTAGGTCAAATTACATAATTCCAGACACAAAAGGTGACAGGCGTGTGAGCTCGCTCAAATTGAAGAGGTGAACTTGAAACATGCCTGGATGGCACTGGCAGAACTCTCTGGTGTCATTCCATGCAGAATCGTCGAACGTGCTAGAATGGGAAATTAGCCAGTTTGCCTCCTACTGGAGGGAGTGTCCTTAATTTCATAACCTGTACTGCTGATGCCCTGATGAATGCTGATGAAGTTCATACCATAGTAAACTTCTTATTCGTTGCGTACAAGACAGGGGTGTCGTTTTGGGGGGGGGGGGGGGGGGGGGGGGGGGGGGGGGGGGGGGGGGGGGGGGGGTGACTGAGTCACCAGGGGTTCCATGTCATTAGGGGCCCCCACACACAGTCCGATTTATGAATATGGCAGGGGGGTCCATACTGATACATAGGGCTAAAAATGTGCTGCTACGCCCCTGCAAGATGCCTAATACATTTAATGTCATTCAAGAGGTCAAATTCAACAATGGAGTTGGTGTTGAATTAACACTTCAGAATCATGTGTTGGCTACTGTTGGCCACTTATTATTCTGTAAAGTTAAGGCTTAATAACGGGATTGTAAGAATATTTGATCTAAAACAAAAATGAACTGTAACTGTATTTATGTACAGGTATATGTACCGTATATGTGCTGTATATACAATTTACTGTTCAGAGGTAGCTGGACCACTTCAGTAAAATCATTCCTTTCCTTTCTATTACTTTTTTAAAAATATGGGCTTTTGTGCCTTCATTTTGGACAGGACAGTTGCAAGATTATCACAGGAAATAAGAGGGAGAGAGAGAGAGATAGGGTAGGGTTGGGACATAACCCCGGCCGAACTCGAACCCGGGTCCCCATGGACATGCAAGCCACAGCACCCCTGAAATTGTTTATTTATTTATACTCCAATATGCCTGTTGTGGGAGCCCCTTCAATGTGCCTATCATCATGTGGAAAGCCTACAGGTGGAGCGACAGAAGTGGGCAACAGACGACATGCACTGACTGAGCAAGTAAGCCAGTAATGACAGCTGTACATTGACAGCGTGTGCAGTGTTCACTTGTGTGCTGTGCGAGTTGGAGTTTCCCAGTTGTGCTTTCACTTTCACTTCACTTTCTTACTGCTTTCTTTGAGCAGGACAGCACAATCATCCTGATCTGAAAGGACACCCCCCCACCCCACCTCCCAAAAAAACCAAAAAAAAAACATTGCATTATGCTGCAGGAGGCGGGCTCCGCCCTACTGGTGACGCAACGCCTTTGGCTCAGCTACACACAGTAGGGCCAGGAGCTTGTTCAAGTAGAATCTGATCCCGCTACAGCGGGATCTCCACCCACTTTGTCTGGAACCAATCAACTGAGCATTTCCAACCGTCCTGGGTAGAGGCGTGTTCAAGGCAGTGACGTGGTTTAAGCAGAGACATTCTATTGGGACTAAGAAATGTTTGGTTTAAACTTCGGCACAGCCCTCAACCAGTAGCAAGCCGAGGGAGGCGGGTTAACCAGGCCATTTGGAAACACTAATCGTTATAGTCCTGGTCAGACCAGAATCGCGGTATGTGATCTGAAGTCTTTGAAAGTCAGGCAACAGTAGGCCTACAATGCGGTAACATACATTTGTTTTATTGCATTCACTCCAATAACCTGCAGGAATAGTGGTAATACCACACGAGTACTGTAGACGAAAACTTATAGGCCTATTTTCATACTGTTTCATGCTGTTAATTCATAATGCACAAGACAATTCCCAGCTGATGCTGAAGATGCACGAAGCAGGTCTGCGCGAGAGCCAGGCTACCGGTAGTAGTCCTATTGTGCCTCATTTGCACAGTCCATGAGAACCTTATGGAACAATTTCCATTTGTTTTAAATGCGTCTGAAGGAACAGCGCTGCAACATGTAGTGAGCCACACATAGTCATAATGACGAGGATGTTTCTTTTATTTGAGGCATATGCCTACATAGGCCTACGAGTCTGTGAAAAAGACCAGTTATATTTGCGCATGGACACCAGGGGGTGACATTTCCCCTTGTCCGCATTCACCTACTAATGATTTTTTTTTAAATGACCTTAGGGCATATTTTTAAGAGCTGGCAAGTTATTGCGGTCCGTTTATCAGAAATGTTATTTTTTTATTTCAACAACTTTCCCCTATGAAAATATAAGTGAGGCTGGTGGTCGTTGTTTCGGTGGCTTTAAGATGGGGAGAGCCAGAGCTGTGGTGAGATGATAGCCTCCCAGTTAATCATTAACATACCGAATCTACTCTCTCCGTCCTCTGCAAATATGATAAATGAACCTAAGGCACTCACCTCAGTGACGTGGGGTATCCGCCGAGGTTTAATTAACGGCGGTGGATAGCTGTTTGAGCTTTTAGGGTTGTTCAGAGTCAGGCTACTTTGGGAGACAAGCGGGCCTTCCATTTCCATCTCAACTGACTTTTTAGGCTATCTGGAGCATCTTTTTTATGTCAGGATCAAGAAACCTTGGGTGACAGCCTGTATCGTTCATTATTTTTTTTGGAGGTAACGAGCGGCATGCATGTTTTGTACTAATCATAGACGCAGGTTATCTTGGTGCCATGGTGGAGTGAATGAGTATACTTTTTTCCGAGTTTATAGAATACTTTTGTCGTCTTTAAACGGGTAATATGCCAATGAAGAGAAGTTGCAGTCCTCCAAAGGATGTAACCTGCCATTTGATGCAACCCCTTCCCAAGAAGGGCAGCTGTGCGGCGGACGAGCTCACCATTACGCTCGGATGTGACCAGTCCATGCGCAATTGTGAAATGCGCAGCGATGCTTTTTCCAGGTTTGAAGAAGAGGAAGATTCGGGAATTAAATCAGGTGACATATTTAAAACAATATCAATGTTGAAAAAGTTTCAAACTAAAGGTAAAGTATACTGTAGTCTGTTGTAATCATGCAAATAAATAGCCTACCCTATCGAATAAGATGGGAAGATCTTGGCACACAATTTAGATTATATTACAGTAGATTGTATTTAGATTGTTGTTTTTTATTCTCATGGGCTACAATAAAATTGATGGACGGAGAGAGCAAGAGGCTGGCAGTTGAAATAAAATTCTACACAATGTCTTTCATTGTTATTCAGAGGTGGAGGACAGCAATGGCTCCCTGTCATCAGATGAGGAGCTGGACACTTTGGAGTACGCCAAAAGTCTGGCCTTCAAACAGTCCATACCCAAGAAAAGCATCAGTCAGATCATCAAGGACAAGAAGAAACAGACTCAACTGACTCTGCAGTGGTAAGTTACTCCTTATGTTTCCCACCTGCCTTTGTGGGAAATGTGGCATCTTAGTCAGCTGTTGTTTTTCGAAATCTGGCTATGTTGTAAATGTCCATTTAAAAGGAAAAGTAGGAAGTATGTGAAAAATTACATGAATAAATACATATATTGTTCAGTTTTACTCCTTGAATTGTAGACTCACACACAATATTATTACTTAGATACAGTTTCGTCCTTAGGCCTTTTGATGCATTCATGTGCTTTGCCATAACCAGATTTTAAAATCTACTGTGTGGAGTGTATTCTTTGTCTTTAGATACAAAATAATCTCCTCATCAAACTGTTTTTGTTTTCAGGCTTGAGGAAAACTACATTGTATGTGAAGGTGTCTGTTTGCCGCGATGCATCTTGTATGCCCATTACTTAGATTTCTGTCGCAAGGAAAAGCTGGATCCTGCTTGCGCAGCTACTTTTGGCAAGGTTAGTATAGGTTACTACATGTCATTTGTCATATGTCAGATAACATTCACAGAATGTGGCAGAGGTTTCTTCTTAATCCTGTGCAATTGGTCACAAGCAGAAATTAGTGGTAAAATAATGAACATAGTGCATGGTTTATTTAATATGAACTACTTCACTCATATGTCTGGCAGACACAGCTCTGCTTTGATTTTGTGCTTGTTTTTTATTTTTATTTATTTATTATTTTTATGCAGTAACTTGGACAGTGAATTTTACACAAATAGATCTGAAAGATTTTTTGGGAAATGTATTTTATGTGTGGGAACAAGAACTGTTAAAAGAATTGTTTACCCTTTACAGACGATACGACAGAAATTTCCACTGTTAACCACCAGGAGACTTGGCACGAGGGGGCATTCAAAGTAAGCGGCCAAGTGTTCTCACAGTTGTGGACACAGATTTCTTTTGAAGCCTCATAATACATGAACATTATGTTTTCATACATTCTTGAACTTGCACTAGTAGTTATTGCTGTTTACATTTTCGTTTTTCTCACAATATTTTGTGTTGTAAGTAGATTATACTGTATATGTTGCACGACTGAGTGAGATGTTTCAATCTATTTGTATTTAACATATGTATAATTTCCATTTATCGTGTGCATAGTGACCATAAAATACATCCTATTCTCTAAACCAGTGGTTCCCAACCTTTTTCTTCAGGGACCCATGTTTTTACTATTGTAAGCTCTAGTGACCCACCTGCGCGAGCGCCCCCTGTTTCCTGCGAAAACTCATTTTAGTTATTTTATTCCTCAATTCGTCTTTGGTCAAATATACAATAAATGTTTAATGTAGCACATTTTGTTGCTTCTATGCATATATTAGTTAAATGCTTTGTCATTAATTCAACATATATGGTATTTAAAATTAAACGCCTTAAAATCAAGAGGGCTCCGCGACCCTCTGTGGATCTTTGGCGTACCACAGTTTGAGCACCACTGCTCTAAACAATAGTAGAGTGAATACTTGAAATGAGTTAATGGTTGTTAATGTGTCCTGTATCTTTTTAATGGAAGGTATCATTACTATGGCATTGGCATCAAAGAGAGCAGTGCCTATTATCACTCAGTGTACTCTGGAAAAGGCCTAACCAGGTAAGCACCTGTTTTACAAAATACCTTGATTACGCATTAATTAATTAATTAATTAATTAATAGCTGTTTGTTTTCTAATATGTAAAACAATACCATTTCTAATTATCTTGCAGATTTTCTGGAAGCAAGCTCAAGAATGAGGTAAAGTTGTATATGATTGTTGGTTGTATGTTATTCCACCATTAGCCAATGTGCTGAAGCATTACGGAAATCCTATCAGAGAAATGTTCTTTTACCATATGCAGTGGTGTAGTCTACGTGGAACGCGGGTATACGGAGTATACCCACTTCTAAATTTCAGGGATTTCAGTATACCCACTTAAAATTGATTGATCCATTATTTTGAATAGCACAAATATATACAGTATACCCACTTCAAAAAATGCTCAAATATACAGTATACCCACCATGAAAAAGTAGACTACACCACTGACCATATGTCTTCATTTTTGCCTTTGTATTTGTAGGGAGGATTCACACGTAAATATTCCCTGAGTTCAAAAACTGGAACTTTGCTGCCAGAGTTTCCAAGTGCCCAGCATCTGGTGCTGCATGGATCCATATCAAAAGAAAAGGTTTTTGTTCATTCATATCTTGTTTAAAGGAGCAGTTCAGCCAATTTCAACATGCAGTTGTAATGCTCACACTACCCTGGACTTCTCAGTACCTGAGGTTTTTTTTTCTTCTCCTTCAGCCTTTTCCGAGATCTTGGTCATTGTAATGGGGGCAGGGCTTTGTTTACATTTCAAAAAAACATTTTTATTTATTCCCAAAAACATCCGATAAGGTTATACAACATCAGCAGACAACTAACAAACAGCAGAACCTTTTGAGAGAATATTTGGAGTAGGCCTAAGTTAATAAAAAAAAAAAAGTAAACAAATGCTGACCCTATTAGAATAGCTCATATCTCGGAAAGAGCTTAGCCGAAAAATGTGGCATCATCGGGTACTGACAAGTCAAGGGTAGCGTGAGCAATACAACAGCACATTAAAATTGACTGAACTAGTCCTTTAATATGTATATGATTGAGGAGACAGTTGGTATGTATAAAAAGACGTCAATTATGTACATACAGTATGCCTGCAAATGAGGGCCATGTACTTGCAAACAAGCAAATGATAGCCTATGTATGTGTTGGCATAATTCATGTCAATTAAAAAAGCTTTGTTTGGGGTTGCCTCTTGTTGCTAGATTCTGTCAGCTTGAACATTGTTTAATATCCTATAATAAAGGCTCACAGTTCATTAACTAAATATTTTGATGATGGATAATTTCTTTAAATTAATTATCTATTCTGTATTACAAAGGTGGATACACTGATCATGATGTACAAGACCCATTGCCAGTGCATCTTGGACAATGCCATCAACACAAACTTTGAAGAGGTAGGCCTTTTTACAGCCTGATGCTTCCATTATTTAGATATCCTCACTGTGGAGAATCTACAGCAGCATGACATAAATGTGAAGAACCATCAATTTATCTGGCACACACACACCTGATTCTAACCAACACTAATAACTGGACAGGTGCAATAGATTAACTAATTAGCATGACCACGTGTTAAATGTACAGCAAGAAGAAATGCTGTACTTGGTAGTGTTTTAAACAGGGATCTCCACCTGTGGTGTTCACTGTAAACTCTGTGGGCGTTTGTGAAATGTTGTTCCATAGTTACCCATGCAGCATTTTGTCCAGTGCATAGTAAATTATTAGCTCTGCTATGGAATTACTGTACATTCATTATTTCCGGTTCAGATAATGGGTGGTGCTGCTCAACATCTTGTGAAGTGTCCAGATCACAATGGCACATTGATCCTATACAGCAGGGGTGGCCAATTATTTTGGACCCAAGGGCCACATTGAGAGTAGAATATTGACCGAAGGTGCCAGATGTCGCAGGCAACTTGCCTGGGTCAATAATAAGAAATAGTGTACACTGACATAACTTGTCAGCTTTGCCATTCCTGCATATAATATGAAATGTATTTAGATAAGCCAATATCAATTTGAATTTCAGAGTTGTTTTGAAGCGTTTTGGGGGCCTTTGAAGGCTCTGCTGGCAACATGAAATGGCTTAAAAAGTAGAGGAGACGCACTCACACTATCGCCGAATGGTTCTCACAGTTCTTAACTGGGTGCTAAATCCCACTTGAACCATAAACGAATGAAGGAAGTGAAGGACAGCGCTCTTCAGGTTTTTTCTTTGTTTATTCGCCCTGTCCTTCGCTTCCTTCATTCACATGACATGGCTCACTCAAATGGCCTGAGTTTGCCAACCTCTTCTGTCCTCTACAGATCCAGAATTTCCTGCTGCACTTCTGGCAGGGAATGCCGGACCATCTCCTGCCCCTCCTGGAGAACCCCGTCATAGTGGACATCTTCTGTGTCTGTGACTCCATCCTCTACAAGGTGTCTTCATCCGTCTCACTTTTTAGTACATTATTAGTGCAGGTGCCACTGAGAGGGGCATGTGGGACATGATCCCCCAATATTAAATTGGATTACTGAATCGGCTTGCCCAATAAAATGCCTTAAATCATTTGAAATTGGAAAAAACTTTCAGACTTTCTCAGACTTTTTCAAACTTTCTATTAACACAACCCCCTGAATCCTGACACTTGATATGTACTAATGCTTAGGTCTTCATTTGCCATACAGTTTTGGCCATACAGTGAATTGTCTGTCATATGGACCTGCAGAAATACTATCCTCCTGATAGCTTGATTGTTGAGGTTAGAGTCAATGGATGGGCGAAAGAGTTAAGTGCTCGATTTCATGACCCGGAACAACAATGTTGCAGGAAAATATTTTGAGGTTGAAAGAACTGCACTCTAAGGAAATTTCCCTGCAAAATAACGGCAGTTACTGGCAATTATATTTACCTGTAATTCTACTGTTATTTCACACCAAAAATCAAATACAGCTCATTGCTGTTTAATGTATCACAGTATATAACATTTTTTCAGCAGCAATTGAACTGTTAAATAACAGTACTCTACAGAAAAATAACAGTACACTTCAGTTAAAAAGTTGAATTGTACTGTGTGATGACAGGCAAATACTGGGTCATAGTTGTATTCATGAATATGGCCATGGCAACTTCCCACCCCACCCATCATTCTCCATAACTGTGGTACCCTGGCCATGTTACCACCCCACCCTCCCATCATTCACCATGACTGGAGTGCCTTGAGCATGATACTATGGCGCTATGCTGTATTGAGAAAATGGTTTGCGGTGGTCCTTTGAAAGTGTGGGCATGAATAAAATTTCAGAGTACGCAGTGCTATGTTACAATGATAGTGTGCAAGGTGGGATTTTTACTGTATCTCTTGATGAGCCAATGATGAATATAGCATTGGTCAGTATTTAAAAAAATATTTTACACCAAGTAGCACAGCAAACAAGCAGCACTACAAGCTAGCTCTCAAAGCAATGCCTAATTTGCAGCAGGCACATTATATGCAACAATGCCACAAATGATGCCACATACAGCAAGCTTTCACAAAGAGGAAAGTGTGCAAGCATGTGTGCAAGCATGTAAGCAAGCTTGTAGGCAAGCAAGTGCTATGCTGTGCCATGCAGGCCAGCCAGCAGGCAGGCAAGCAACTGAAGTGTTGATAGTCCAGATTTATATACAGGTGCAAGAGTACCATGTGACCAGAGTCATCAGGCCCTTGGCAGGTGACGCCCGTAATTGAATAATGGCATAACAGCCCTACTCAGGTGAGGCCAGACACTGATTAGCAGATTGGTTTAGATGGTGGCTGCTTGTTGCAAGAGTGTTACAAGTTCTTAAAATGTTTCAGCCATTCACACTTTCATCACTATCAAAATGCATGTGCTACTCACACTTTGCTGCATCAAGCACTTTTTAAGTATTGTAGTTTCCTTAGAAATTGTTTCATCATGCTTGATAGTATCAGATAATCTTTAACCAGTCAGAATGACTTCAGTTCTTCAGGTGGTATTGAAGTTTGATGGTGATCACGGACAAGTGGAGGATGAATGGGTTTCAATGGTGCTGCCTAAAATAACTTGTTATTTTCTAGAGATGCACCGGATCCGGTTCCGGTTCCGGATCCGTCAGGATAATAGAGTTTTTCACAGGGTCCGGGTCCGGCAGGATCTTAAGCAGTGGATCCGGTATCCGGCATGTTACCTACAAATCAGGGTCTGGTGCATGTCTAGCCTAGGCTTTTCAGTCTTTCACAACCCCAATCACTGCATGGAGTGAAATCCCTTTGGAAGCGGCTATTGCAGGCAGTGTGGCAATAAGCCAATGAGTCTAAAAAATAGTTTGCGCCAACGTAATAAATAGGGCCCACGTGTGCGAGTAGACTATATGTTTCAACCCTTTTGTAGGATCCGGTATCCGGTTCCGGATCCGGCAGGATCTTATTCAGTGGATCTGGTATCCGGCAGGATCCTAAAAATCAGGATCCGGTGCATCTCTATTTTTTTCCACAACGGCGAATACTGCTATTGTGCAGTACTTACTGTTTATGCTCAATATGTGACTCAAAGTAATATTTTCACAGTAGTTGTCTGTTTTTTCGAAAAACGGTAGAATGCTGTTGCAGAATTGCCGTAAATAAACAGCTATTTGTTACAGTGTGCTTAGTGCAGCTTTAGATGAATAGAAGACCACACCTAGCCTTCACCATTTTACTTCAGTAGTAATATAGCTTGTCTTGCTCCCTTTCTTCCCTCAGGTTCTCACTGATGTTCTCATCCCCGCGACCATGCAGGAGATGCCTGAAAGGTTCACTACCCTTACACACACACACACACACACACACACACACACACACACACACACACACACACACACACACACACACACACACACACACACACACACACACACACACACATATACACACACACAGAATGCAGTTAAGTTTTGTTGCAGTTAAGTTAAGTTAAGTTTCATGCAGTTAAGTCATGTAATACTGGGGTTTCCTTTCGTCTTAATAATCATCGAAATAATCATTGATTTTATCATCTTTTACTGGGGTGTTGGGAAACGAGGCCTCTGAAGCCACAAACAAACCAGCAGCTCATATTTGATCCAGCATAATCAGATGTTTCAAATTAGCACAATGAAAGCTCCTACTTCTACAGTGTGACGCCTCAGTGTAAAAAATCACAGGTATTTGGTACACAGGTAAGAATTGGTGCTTTGAAATGTAAAAAAAACAGATGAGATTGGATTAGTTTATTGCAACCATCATCGTCTATCTAGCCTATCCAATTTATAGGTTGATGGGTAAATGGATGGATGTGTGGATGATGAATGAATGAATGAATGAATGAATGAATGAATGAATGAATGAATGAATGAATGAATGAATGTATGCATGCATGAATGAATGGGCTGATGGATAGATCAAATGATGGATGGAGGATATAGAGTATTGATCCCAAGCTGGAATAGAGCTGTCCAAAGATAACAAATCAGTGACATCTGTTTCCAGCCTATTGGCAGATATTCGCAACTTTGCCAAACACTGGGAACACTGGCTAGTGTCATCTTTGGAAAATCTTCCAGAGATTTTATCTGAAAAGAAGCTACCCATCGCACGGCAGTTTGTGTCCTCCTTGAAGCGGCAGACGTCATTCCTACACCTCGCCCAGGTGCTTGATTTAGCTTATATCCTGTCATGTACAGGGGTTGGACAAAATAATGGAAGCACCTGTCATTTTGCATCCACAGCCATTTTGTATCTGTCATTTTGCATCCACAGATAATCCTGTTGGATGTGGTTCATCCCCCGTGGTGGTATGCAAACATTACCTTGGATACCGTAGTTCTTGATACATCACAAAGAATTGCTGTCTCGGTCAAAGATGCAATAGTTACATGCGCATCAAGAATGTCTCCTTTTTGAACTTTCACATGTCACCCGTAATGTTGTGTGCATTGCAAGATTTTGAGCAAAACTGTGCTGTTACCCTGCTAATCGAATCTTCACACTTCACCTTATTGGTGCAATGTCGCTAGGGGCGTCTAGATTTCTAGGCAAGGTGCAATATGCAATTAAAGAAGATATTGATAAGGGGTGGGGTATTTTAGGGCAGTCATGGGTGAGCGGTTAGGGCGTCAGACTTGCATCCCAGAGGTTGCCGGTTCGACTCCCGACCCGCCAGGTTGGTGGGGGGAGTAATCAACCAGTGCTCTCCCCCATTCTCCTCCATGACTGAGGTACCCTGAGCATGGTACCGTCCCACCGCACTGCTCCCCATGGGGCGCCACTGAGGGCTGCCCCCTTGCACGGGTGAGGCATAAATGCAATTTCATTGTGTGCAGTGTGCAGTGTTCACTTGTGTGCTGTGGAGTGCTGTGTCACAATGACAATGGGAGTTGGAGTTTCCCAATGGGCTTTCACTTTTCTTTCACTTTCACATTTGTCAACAGGCTGATCCACTTGAGCCATGAAACGTCACACTCTAAAATGACAGGTGTTTCCATTATTTTGTCCAACCCCTGTACTTCTTACACTTATAACATCATGGCCGATGGACATTCATTATTCATTTTTATGTAACAATTTAATATGATTAACATTGGTAATTATACCAATGTAAAACAAGTTTTACGCAGCATGTCTATTTTTTAAAGTGTGTTATTTTTTTATTTATGGAGTCTTACTGGCTTTATAACATGGATGCTGCTTTCTGATTTTGTTATAATGCTTCATTTTCTACAGATTGCCAGACCTGCACTATTTGACCAAAACGTGGTGAACTCGATGGTTGCCGATATCGACAAGGTGGATTTACACAGCATCGGCTCTCAGGCGTTTCTTACCATCTCCACCAGTGACAAAGACCCAGACCTCTACTCCGAGTGTGAGCGCTGTATTATTACCTGAAGCCGTTTATCTTTATTGCACAATCACATAATATAGTATAATGAAGCACTTTGAACTTGAGTGAGAAAGGGGTTCTTCAGGGATATCATTTGGCGTGCATTTCATCTAGAGCAGGGGTTCCCAATCTTTTTCAACTTGGGGCCCACTCGAAATTGTCAAAAATGTTTGGGGCCCACCTCTGACACAATTAAGAATACAACTCAAATAAAGCAACAACACACACCAAAATATGATTATTATTTTTGGAAAATGATTTCAAGACCCACTTGGAATACCTTCAGGGCCCGGCCCATAGGTTGGGAATCACTGTTCTAGAGTCACAAAGGCTGCGAATGTGTCACCTAATCAGACATTTCTAAACAGCTTTAAGAGGTGTAACTGTTGTTTATTCGTAACAATATTAAAACCTTTGTAAAACAATCTGTGATATTAGTAAAATTTTACCTAAAAAGATGGTCTTTCTCAAAAACTGGAACAGGGTAAAAATTGCTGTCACACTCTAAAATTTTGCAGATGACTCTGTGGCTGTGTTCCAAGACTTGAAGGACCTCCTGAAAAAGAATGCTACGGTCGAGTCTTTCATTGAATGGCTGGACACTGTGGTTGAGCAAAAAGTGATTAAGGTTTGTCCTCTGTACTCTCACAGGTCTCTTTATCACTTTAAACATCCCCAAAACATATTTCTGACCTATACTGTTTTTTAAATTATTATTTTACAAAGCCATGCAAGCAAACTGGGCGGTCCGTGAAAAGGAGAGCTCAGGATTTTCTGCTGAAGTGGAGCTTCTTTGGAGCTCGAATCATGCATAGTCTCACACTGAACAATGCTACAAGTTTTGGTGAGATTCATTGCTTCCAACAAATCTGGTCTTTTTATTTGAATTTGTTTTCCACTCAAGTTGATAACCAATGAAAGGCATTTTATTCGCATTCATTATTAAAACATTTGATCATTTTAACCATGGAATTGCATTGTTAAACTGTATTTGCTAGATAATCACAGCTATGGAAATGTATTTGTGTGCTGTCTGATTCACTCTGTGTTCTAGAAGAAACCCTATGAATTCTTAAGATGTGCTTGCACTGGAAATCCCATGACTTCAAAAGATATAGCATAGAGCAGACATGAATGGACTTCATACAATAACAACAGTCAATATACCTGTCACACTATGGCTTTCCAGTGTTAATCTCCAAGATGAATGAAACTACTGATGTGCTGGTATACATCCTTTTATTCTGCCGTACGCGTATTCGTATGTGCAGATATAGATACTTTTATGTCTTTTGTGTTTTTTCTAGGGTCTTTTCACCTAATTCGAATGCTCCTAGATGAATATATTCTCTTGTCTATTGAGACACAATTCAACAATGACAAGGAGCAAGACCTTCAGAATCTTTTGGAAAAATACATGAAAAATGCAGGTGTGTTTTGCTGTCCTTTCACTGCTTTGTTTCTCATATTGAGAGATGATGAGCAAGCTTTATTTACGTATAATGTAGAAACCGGGATACAACAAAACAACTTCAGATGCAGGTGTTTTAGCCTCTATTGGAAAAAGAAACAGGAATGATTTGCAACAACACACTTTTCCTTTTTTTCTCTCAAAACGTTTTCAGATGCCAGCAAAGCAGCCTTCACGGCATCCCCAAGTTCCTGCTTCCTGGCCAATCGAAACAAGCCTAATACTTTCTCTGGCGATTCGTCCGTTAAAAACGAGTTGCATGGGGAACACCAGTTCATGTCCCTCAGTGGAGTCCAGCAGCTTCTAGGGCAGAACATGGTGGTGTACCAAGGCACCGAGGCGGATGGATTCACCCTCCCTGGTATTGGCAGAAAGAATCCACACTTCCACTCTAGTTCACTGGCATTTTTTCTAATTTATTAAAAAAAGAAATGATGTCTATGCCAGACGCTCTGAGCAAAGCAAGACAAACCAGCTTGTACCTACAGTATTATGCCTTTTTTGTTTTGTGGCAAATTGCCGGTCTTTTTGCAGTACTAAGATAAAACACTTTTTATCCATGTAACATGGACAGTGTGACTATTTTGCCGGCAATTGGTTTACATTATATTTTTACAGTATGTATAAATTTCACTTTACTTCTTTATGGTGCTGTAGAATAGCCTAGAAATCTAGACGCCCCTAGCGACCGCAAATTGAATTTGCTCCCGGGGGCTCCCAGCTTTTTGCTGTACGGCGTCTAGATTTCTAGGCTAGCTGTAGAAGGTTATATGTAGCAAGTGACAGGAGAGTTGTCCCGCCCGGCCTCCAACCTGGGTACCAAACATGTGCTCTGACTGCTACGCCAAAGAGCCAGGTTCATTGGCACGACACTCACGGAGCACAGCCCAAGTGATGGTCACACCATTACATCTACCCCACACACTCCTGTAGACCTGAACAAGGCGATCTAAACACATAGAGCCTATGCATTGTGTTGTCTCAGTTCCAGTGCACATGTACAGTATGTAGTGAAAGGGAATAAAGTTGCCCCATCTGGAACTCAGATCTTGACCTCATGGGAGACCAAACTGTAGCTCTAAACGCCACACCAGAAACGTTTTCTCATTTAGTGGTCAGAGGCCCAGTTTGGTTTCCTAGGATGTCTGGGTTCAAGCTCCAACAGGGCAACTCTACGCCCCTTCAGCACAGTATGGTTACGCCCACTCTGTTCTCCTCAGGTCAGCTGGACTTCTCCCAGAGCAGCGGCCCGCTCATGACGCCCCCGGTCTCCCCAGCGCTGGTCCACAGAGGCAGCGTCATCAACCAGGCTCCAACCATGGCCACTCGCCCCCAGGCCAGCACCACCACCACCAACACCACCACCACCACCTGTCCCGCCCAGCCCCACACCCTATGCCAGACCCCCTTCCCAGAGTCCCTGTACCAGAGTCTCCCGCTGTCCAACGCTGCTGCCTTCTACCCAGCCTCCTCATCCGCCACCTACCAGCCGCCCTTCAGACCCCAGGGACAAGGACCGATCGCTCCAGCCGTCTACCCGCTGCGGTCTGATGCGGGGCGCTACACCACCTTTGGCGAGCAGCCAGTGACTAAGGACTGCTTCAGCACCAGCTGTGCAGCAGCGTCGTACAACCCGAGGGGCGCGGTGGGATATGACGCCGCCCCAGACACGGTCGCGGTGGAGGCACAAGGGGCGCCGCTCCTGGACGCTGGAGGGTACAGCTTTATCAACAGCGGGCTGAATGGAGGAGGCTGCCAAGCCCTGAGCTACGCTAGCACTGGATCAAGCGGTGGGGGTTCTTTTTTTTTAAAGATATTTTTTTGGTCTATTAGACTTTATTATGGACAGGACAGAGAGGTAGACAGGAAGCGAATGGGGAGAGAGACGGGGAGGGGTCGGCAAAGGACCCGGGCCGGGAATCGAACCCGGGTCAGTCGTATGGCAGGCGAGTGCCCTACCAGATGGCCACGGCAGGGCCAAGCTGTAGGCGTTCTATGGTTTATTGTTTTCCCATGTGTACAAGACTGCTAATGTAGTCCTTTTTACTCTCTAGTCTAGGGCAGTGTTTCCCAACCAGGGGTACGTGTACCACTAGGGGTACGCGAGCACACTGCAGGGGGTACTTAGAAAGATGCAATTTTAACAAATGTATGGAGCTTAGTTACATTGGAATAGAGACAGCGATATAGAATGTGACTTAGGGGGTACTCATGGCACAACGAACAGGCTTAGGGGGTACACAAGACAGAAAAGGTTGGGAAACACTGGTCTAGGGTGTTTGTCAGTACACTAAAGTGCTGTCGTTCGGCTATTATCAAAGCATTTAGTTGGTTAAAAAAACAAGGATCTCAAAGAAGGAATTTGACCATGTTTTGCAAAAAGAAAAAAAGCCATTCAAAACCGTGTACTGCTGTTTGTTTAAAAACAAACTCAAGGTGAATGCTTCTGTGTATAGGCACCAATAACAAATCCAAAGGCACACACTCCATAACAAAAGATAAAAAGCCTTTATTGCAAGAAAGTGCCATTTAATTGGAAAAAGAAGTAGTGCCAAAATAAAGACTGTCTGTCACGCTCTCCCTGTCTTTCAGGCTACTATGGCGGCGGTGGTTACCATGACAGCCAGAGGATGGGTTCCATGGTGGAGCACGTGTCGGTGATCAGCAGTGTGAGCTCCATGCGCTCCCTCCAGCCGTACACTGACATACACGACCCCCTCAACCTCCTGGACGACCCCGGCAGGAAGCCCGCCCCCCCGCCGTACTACATCGAGCAGGCCTCCTTAGTCACACGCACCTCTGGAGGTAGGAGCACTCATTTGTAATGATTGATTGATTGATTGTTTCCATTTATTGCCAGTTCAGCAGCTATGGCTAGAAAGTATTCATATAGGTCTTCACCTTTTTCCTTGGTGCTCATCAGTGTAGGGGCTCACAAGTTTAGTCCAAGAAAGGAAGTTCTGAGGCAGTCAAGGTTGCAATTTTTTTGTACTTTTTATTTGGCTACAATTGCCTACGCATTTCAGCCTTAAAGGCCTTCTTCAGGGCGTATCGACGTATTCATATGATGTTTGCAAAATCAATGACCAAATAGATAAATAGCTTAGATAAGTTTCTTTACATTCATTCGTAATAATAATAATAATAATAATCAGGGCTCTAAATAACGTAACACTGGCCAAATGCTGGTGAAAATTCAGTTTGGCTCGTAGAAAAGAAAGCTTGACCACTAGCCACTTTGACCCATTAACTTAATGAGTGTGCCGTTGGCTACTAAGATTAACATCCATTTGCCAGTTTTGTCTGGTGATGAAAAAAGTGAATTCAGAGTCCTGATGATACCACTACTACTACTACTACTACTACTAATAGCAATAATAATAATAATAATAATAATAATAATAATAATTATAATTATAATGATTGATAATAATAATTGTTTAATTGAAATGTTTAAACTATGTTGCTACTGTTGTTGCTATTTCTGGTGTTGTTGGCACAGTGCAGTAAACTGTACTGTATTGTTATTTGGTGTAATGTATTATGTGGTGATAAATTCTTGCCATCTGACCTACAGTATTTAAAGGTGCACTGTGTAATATTGTGGCCAAAGTAGGCACTGCAACTGTGCTGCTCTTTCAAACTGCCTATTGCCAAATTTGATCTTTTCATGAATATTTACAAAGCAACAAACTAATATTTGTTAGTTTGACCAAAGTACTGTATATTAGTGAGTTAAAAATGTCAATTTCTCGAAATTCAAAATGGTGGACCATGGAGAAGATCCCCCTTTTCATGTATGAAAAGTGTCCTTTTCCCAGTCATAATGGATACTTAGAATTTGAAGGTCATGATAAGTATTCATGAAAAAGGTAACATTTGTGAATGGGCAGCATGAATTCTGGAAATAAACTACTGAAATTATTACACAGTGCACCTTTAACTGCTTTTATTTGGCCTGCTTAAAGGGACACTGTGTGAGATTTTTAGTTGTTTATTTCCAGAATTCATTTCCATCCATTCACTAATGTTACATTTTTCATGAATACTTACCACCAGCATCAAATTCTAAGTATTCATTATGACTGGAAAAATTGCACTTTTCATACATGAAAAGGGGGATCTTCTCCATGGTCCGCCATCTTGAATTTCCAAAATTTTTAGCTGCAAAAATGACTGTACTTGGACCATACTAGAAAATATTTGTTTATTACTTATTAAACTTTCATGTAAAGATCAAATTTGGCAATAGGCAGCCCAGTTTCAATAAGCAGCATAGTTGCAGTACCTTTTTTGACCATTTCCTGCACAGTGTCCCTTTAACTGGCTTTGAAAGGATCGGTAAAGAACTAGACATGTGCGCCACAATCATCAAACATACAGTGTCTTGTCCTATCTTATCTCATCCTCCTCCATTCCCACCATCCATCACCATCACCACACCAGCCTCCTCTGCGGTCCCAGCCATCCCCTCCTCCATCTCCACTCACTGCATGTACGGAGCCGCCTCCCAGTACCCTTCCCACGATGCACTGCTTCCGCACCAGGACTCCTCGCAGGTGCGGGAGATGGTGTCCTCCCTTCCCCC
The DNA here is from genome assembly GCF_034702125.1 of Engraulis encrasicolus. NCBI lineage: Eukaryota > Metazoa > Chordata > Actinopteri > Clupeiformes > Engraulidae > Engraulis > Engraulis encrasicolus. The sequence continues at coordinate 19,754,224 of NC_085874.1, read as the reverse complement.
CATCAACACTGTCTTCATGGGGTCAACGGGCGGCCCTGCGTAACCAACGCGCCAAATACTCTGTCCTCCTGACTTGATCCAGTCTCAGCACAGCAGGTGAGACCCCACATGGTGTTTGCTGTTCAGGTAACCGTCTGCCTGCTAAGGGCCGATGGGTAACACAGTAACTAGCATTTTTGACTGTATCTGGTAACTGGTTTCCAGGGCTTGACTGGTCATCTGGCATACAGGGCATTTTCCCCATGGGCCGACAGTCCTCAGGGACCGATGCTTTTGTTTTTTTTGTTTTTTGTTTTTTTTTCAAATTTTACCTCAGAGATCGGCCCACAATTTATATGGGATGGCCCATTAGCCTATCTTTAAATATACAGTGGACTGAGGTCATCATAATTGTGAGATAAGGATGGGGGCCCATATATGCCAAAAAAAAATGCCTGGGTCTGTTTGTGGTCCCAGTCCAGCCCTGCAGGTTACAGTGAGTTTCTGATGAAATGCAAAACATGACTAGACTAGAGTGGAGATGTCGTGCCGAAAAGCGAGTGCCTGCCAGAACACGAGTGCCCTCATTGAAACCAATGGAAACCGATGACCAATTTTTCAGATAGTTTTTACCCATTTTTGCAGATAAATCCGACACAATTTAAGATGGAAAGCCTATCAATGAAGCATCTACATTCCTTCTGGAAGTATTACAAAGAACTGGTTACAATTTCAGTATTATTTCCATAAAAGAATCGAAGAATTGTCATAACAAATGTTACGGTTTCATTCAAATAGCTCATATTAAGTGGAGGACGAGTAATGTTTCATAAGCATATTTTTAGTTCATAAATTATGTAATTCATTCTGCAAATTTTTTTATAATTTTCTCTCAAAAAATGTCATTGGTTTCAATGAGGGCACTCGTGTTCTGGCAGGCACTCGCTTTTTGGCACGACAGAGACACACACAGTATTGGTAGTTTTATCAGGTATTCTTACCAAAAATAAATGCAGCTAATGCAACAAAGATGAATGTTCTGGCTTTTGAGAGTAAAATTCCTCTCCACAGAGTATTTGGTACTTTTCTACACATGTTGTTTTAAAGTGATAATGGGCAACCTGAATTCAGAAAATGTAATTCAGTGCCACACATTCCAAATCATATGATTCCATGCTCTTAATCTAGGCAATTTCAGCTCCTTCTCTGAGCCAAATGATTGTGCTAATGGCTGTCAGACGATTTGGTGAACTGTACAAATAAAAACATGATTAGTAGTTTTACAGCTCTACATTAGGTTGTTGTTGAATTGGAAGAGTGGAGACATACACACTGATAATATTTTTTATCAGATACAAACTGTATTTCCTGGATACAACAGCCCTGTCGAAAAACAGCCCTTGGATGTTTCAAGGTCTTGTTCATACCACTAAGAACAGGTGGCAGAGCAACACTTAATTTATTGCTGACGTGTTATTCAGTAGTTCCAGTGCCATTAGTAATTTATTGTAATGTAATTGAATGTACCGGTAATGTACATTAAAGCAATACTAAATTGTTTTTTTTTGCATTTGGCTGTCCAACAGACTGGACACGGAAATGGCTCAACCAATATAGAGAGGGGGACTGCATGACTTAGGCCTTGGTTTCAGGTGTGCGGATATTTTTTTTTTTTAATGAACAGTTTACATATTTTGATCCCATTTACACAGCATACAGTATGGATAAATAAATCACCATTGAAACGGGTATGTGGCAGAAAACTCTTAACGTGTAAACAAAAGGCCTTATTGGATGTGTTTACAAAAATATTCACCAGGTAAACCGGGCCTAAGTGCATTCATATGCCTTTGACCGTATTACAAGTTGATCACTAAAATGACTTTGGGAACATCTGAAATAAAAAAAAATACTTCTTAGTGTTGCTATTATCTACTATTGTATGTTTTGCATTATTTAAGATTATGCATTTACTTACTTACTGTAATACCATGTACATAGTTTTTTTTTTGAAACATGTAAATAACTGTGCTTTTTTCCAGTTATTTAATACTGTTGGAATGTATATTGTTTCGGGAGTAACAGGGTTGTAAAGATATTGTTCAAAGGAAATAAACGTGACACATTTATCCGTTCATATTTTTTTAATGTTTTGAGCAACCACAACAGAACTCAGACAAGTAATAATGAATATAAGGGGGTGAATTCAAGTAAATTGAGCCACTTTTTTGCATATAAGCGAATGGCCCAATTTACCTGAATTCACCATAAATATCAAAATAAGCAACAGAAAGATGGCGAGATATCACCACCTCACACAGAACCCTTTCCCCCTAAATATGACATTTGACTAGCATCGTTAAGGACTAGTTATGACGAGTATTAGAGCGATTTCCTGTTTCATTTTCATATGCCATTGTTTCAATAGCATGAATGACCGTGAAAATCATTGTTATGCACAAATGGAAGTTTGTATGCAACTGTGTTCCATGGCTAGCCCTTATGATGTACATGTATGTAAGAGTGAGGCATTCAATAAAAAGTTATGTAGGTGAAATGGGTCTGAAAAGCTTAACATAACAGCTTCTCTTTTATTTATTTTGGGGCTTTTCTTGCCTTTATTGGGTAAGACCGTTAGAGAGGAGTCATGAAAGCAATAGGAGAGAGAGGGGCAGGTGGGGAGGATCAGGAGATCATGTGTCAGTGCCCTAGTGGTTTGAGCATAGGCCGTGCACTCAGACACAGACAGTGTTTTAAAGGTGGACTGGGACAGAATGCAGCAGACATGCCCCTCCCTCAGTATTACTTGGTAAATTTTCATGAAAAGATCACATTTGTTAATGGGCAGCATAGATGTTGAAAACAAACCACTAAAATGACAAACTCTGTCTTTTAAGGTGAACTGTGTCAGAGAGCAGTGATGTCCACCTTCAGCACACCTCACTCCCTCATCATCTCCTAGACCTCCCACCCCCCAGCAGCCCCCGTGCAGACGAAGAGAGACCACACAGGTCTAGTAGATAGATAACCCTGACCAACAACAGGTCACGCCACAGATTACAGGCCCCGGAAACAGTGTGGAAGAAGGCTGACATCAAAGTTAAGCTTTATCTGCCCACGGGCCGATTATTTGATTTCTCCCATTGTCCAATGGCGGTAAAGATATGAGCTGATAATGTGGGTGACCAAACAAAAAAAGCGAGAGCCAATAAGAGTTGTTTAATCCCTCCACCATCACGTTAGCAAGCTGTTTATACATTACTGTGACTGGCGGAGGAAGGGCATTGTACTTACTCCCGCTGACCACTCTCTCTCTCTCTCTCTCTCTCTCTCTCTCTCTCTCTCTCTCTCTCTCTCTCTCTCTCCAAATGGCTCTGACATACACACACACTCTCACTCACTCACTCACTCTCTCTCTCTCTCTCTCTCTCTCTCTCTCTCTCTCTCTCTCTCTCACACACACACACACACACACACACACACACACACACACACACACACACACACACACACACACACACACACACACAGACAGACACAAACATGCATACACACACTCTCTCTCTTTCTCTCTCTCATACACACACACACACACACACACACACACACACACACACACACACACACAGACTGTGTGCTCTACATTGAGCTTTGTTAGTCTTTGAGCAGATGGAGCCCAATAAAAGCATCAGCACCATTAGATTGGTGAAAGGCACTCGCATGCAGAACTGATGTCACTTTTAAACGCAGCACCATACCGTCTGAGAGTATTTGATCTAATATACCTGCAGCTTCCCAGTAAGTCGTTGACACCAGGATTTCTGCGTTTGTCTTTGAACGTTCAAACAACGACTAGCTAATGATAAAATTGTCCGTGTGGCCCTGCTGCTGCTGGCCACCCTTTATCTACTCACAGGGAAAATCCATTTCGGACTGGGAACAGATGGCTCCAAATGTAATGATTACAAAATCCTGACGTTAAAATAGTTTAATTACAAAGTCAATAATGCCGCCAACAATTGCCAGGCCTTTAGTGTAAAAACAACAGAAGGCCAAATGCAAACTTTGGGACAATGTTTAACCAGAACTTTGCATTAGGCCACCGGCCCTCCATATGCAAGGCCAAAGATCAACATCCCCATTGGGCTAGCGGATACTAGTACATACTAGATACCTGACAAGGCACACACACCTACCGCTAATGGGCCTGATGGCAGTCTTGATATTAAGGATGTGGATAATTCAACTCCAGTGAATGAAGCTTCTGTAAGTTTAATTATATACTGTATACTGTATGCAGATTTGCCTCCGACTGGATCTGTCTCAGATTGTCAGATTGGCCTCGAATTGGATGTTATTCAATGGAGTTAACTCATTGTTTTTTGTTTTGTTTTGTTTTGTTTTTTTTTGGGGGGGGGGGGGTTAGTTACGCTGGAAAATATATGAGTGTGCAATATGTGGACCTCATACTACAGATGTGGAATGGGAAATGGTTAACGATTGGAGCAAAAATAAGCAGGATTACTCATCTGATGTATGAATGACACATAATCATAATAATTTCACACAATCATAATAACAATAACAACATTGTTTCCAAAAACACAAGGGATCTGAGCCATGTCATACATTTCCATCCGTTCTCCCTTAAGGGCTTCAGTGATGGTTAAGCATGTAGCTTTTGTAGCATGCTATGACTCAACATTCTACTCTAGAGCATATCATGCTCTATGTGGGTCTGCATGCATATACATGTATGTGTGCATAGGTTTGAAATTGTGTGTGTGTGTGGTAAATTTGAATAAATATTTATATTTTATTAGGCTATCAATATCTTCATTAATTACTTTCATTATTAAGCTGCCCTTTTGTTTAATTTCACAAATGTGCTGTTCTTGGCATATGATTTGAAAGGGACACATACTGTAAACAGATGAATGTCAAATGGCCTTGGTACAATTATTTCCTAACACTGGTCAAGTCATATAACCTTACTGAACCACAGTGACTCAAATGTTCCCAAAAGCTTCTGTTTTTGTATGTGGAATTGGGGATGTTCCTCTGCATAAATGAACCACCACTTACTTTAAAAACCTTGCTTTGTAGTGATTTTAGTGATTAGATAACCTTGTGTCATTTTTTACATTGAAAACAAAAGGAAAAACAAGGAACAAGGAAATTGAAACTCCACTCAGCATGTGTGCAATATACCGTCACTGACACTCAAAGCACAAGTGATGGATTTGCTGTATATTTAGCACAAGCCCAAAGCATTAGAAAACATTACTATCAGCAATAAAAGCCTCGTCAGTGGTGTCATAGCTGGTGCGTGGAACACCGGGTACTGTGTATTTATCCCAATACCCACGCTGCTGTCTAATGTTTATGTTTCCTGTCCACTCGACATGTCTGCGTTGGGAGGAGAGGTGACGGGACCCACCGGTGGCAACACTGCAATGCACAACGGAAGCCATGTTGGATCAGAATCATTCCGATTTAGAAAGCTTTACTTGTTCCAACATTGGACTATTAAGTTGGACTGCCCAAGTTCCAATAAATAAGCTAAAAGAAGAATAAACACGGCAACAATAAATAAAACGGATACATTCAGGGAAATATCCTATCGATGTCTTTGATTGACTTTGCATTTCCTAACCAAATAAAAGGTTATCAATTTTTTGATTGTTTTTTTTCTTCATGAGAAACAACTATGGTTAGGCTAGGCCTAATGTTTAAGAGACAGCTCAATAAAAAAATAGTGCTCCCAATAACTCTCACTCAGAACATTATTTCTAGATATTTCTCTATTTGATCAATGAAAATATTTTTCATAAATACAAGAAGTAAATAATCTGTCTGGGCAGACTTAATCAATTTTGCGAACTAACATGTGCAGTATGTGTATCATATGGAGGACAACGCTTTACTGCATACTGACACGGTTCTTAATTCATTTGCCCACTAGAGGACAGCAGAGTCATTCAAGTCTGACCAGAGGTTTTGGTTAAGCCGTTGATGTCCAGCTCTCCATATAACTGGAACATGAATCTCCCCTTGGAGATAAATAAAGTCTCAGTCTGTATGGATGGATGGCTATATAGTATTCTATTTTCTTAAAATTCTTCTGTTGTGTTTCATTACAGATAGAAACTTCCCATTGAATTTATATGACTTAAGGAAATTGACAAACTGGAAATCAAAGGAGTCGTCTTTCGAAACACCTGAGATAGCCTAAACGATGCAATGTGTGGGGTACATTTCCTGAGACAGGGGTGTGTTTGGTATTGATTTGAAGTAAATATATAGGTCTTATATGTGTGCAATATCTAATGTCTAAAGCAAAAATGTAATTTCTTTCACACTGAGGTTTGTGTTCAGACTTGTAACACAAGTTTGTAATGTACTGCAATTCACCACAAGCACTTTGTGCAATGTATTTCCGATAATCAACTTAAATCAAATTACCAGTATATTTTGTATAGACACTTTCTTTTCAACATTTTGTTTATGTATGTAGAATGTATCTATAGCACTTGTCAGCTACCGGGTACCGCTGTGTGTGCGTGTGTGTGTGTGTGTGTGTGTGTGTGTGTGCGTGTGTGTGTGTGTGTGTGTGTGTGTGCAGGCGTGTGCGTGTATGCATGTGTGCATGTCTGTCTGTCTGTCTGTTTGTCTACCTACCTATCAATTTATTTTACAACCGCCAGCTTGCAGAAGCGCAGTCTGTAAACAGGCAGGGTTTGATCCGTCGTTGAGTGACTGCCTGTGTGTGACTGAGTCACTGAGCCACTGTGTGAGTCGACTCGCACGGGCAGCGGCGGAGGTGCACGCACGGTGCATCAGTGAACTCTGGCTGTCTATCAGTTTATAGGTGTTTGACTAATGTGAAGGCCAGGAATTCCACAGCGTTGTGCAGGGCCTAGTGCGAAGCAAGCGCAAGCGGCGAGGCTGCTGTGCGAGGCCGTGGCAGACGTTGCAGGCATTTCTCTCATTGGTGGCAAATGTCTGCAGGGGGAACCTGCCTGCTCCACACTGCACTCTCCACTCTCCCCTCTGGCAGAGGAGCACAGGGCTGGAGCAGCTCCTCAGACCCAATCAATCACTCATCCGCAGCTCAGAGCTATAGGACACGAAGGAGGAGTAGGAGTTAGGCAGGGTATCTCAGGGTTCTCAAAGCTTTTTGGGTTAGGGACCCCCTTACGGAGAAGAACATTTTCCATGTAAGTTCACTTTTAATTGTGAAATCTGAGAGGGGGGTAGACTTTCTAATTCTGTATTTTACAGTACACCCTCCACTGCAGGTCCGATGATCAGCAGAAAGAAAGAAAGAAAGAAAGAAAGAAAGAAAGAAAGAAAGAAAGAAAGAAAGACAGAAAGAAAGAAAGAAAGAACACAGAAAAATAGTTTTTATATATAACTTTTTTAATAAACTTGTGTAAACACAGATACAGTATTTACAATATGAAGAGAGTAAAATTCCAAAATGGAGTTCAAAGTTGGTGTAAAATTCGACAAATGGCCAATGTAATTTCAACTCTACAGCTCTAAATACACACAATGGATAGAATCAACACTCATAATGTTACTGTGACCAAAGAGCAATCTGACCATCAATAAATAGGCCTACAGACCAAATCTGTCCAAGCACTGATTAATATTATCTGTGTAGAGTTTGTTTCAACTCTTTAACAGTTATAACACTGGCATTTTACTGAGAAAGAAAGAAAGGCAGAAATAAAGAAAGGCAGAAAGAGGAGAAGGAGGAGGGTCCCTGACCTGACAGAGACACTGGGTGGGCTCTTATGGGCTGGGCAGTTAGACTTGCTGGTGGCCAGGCATGTGTTCCAGGGAATTTTAATGACTTAATAACTGTTTACAAAATGGTGTGAAGTTGAAAGGAGAGTCAAGAGGTGGGCAATCAGACAATTGTCCATACAAATGTGTTGAAATTTGATCTTTTTGTAGCCCAAATGACAGAGAGAAGGAACTGCATGCATTGAGACATCATTACAAATTAACTGTCCCAGATAGCTCATAAAATATGCCATGAATTATGTCATAATCAATTTAGTAAATCTATCATTATTGTTTGTCAAATTATTTCAAAAAGGCAGCTATCGTCTGATGGGCCTGTTGTTGTTTGTTATGTTTGTAGATTGTTTGGTTTTGTTTATTAAGAAAAAATGTTGAATTTACGGGGGAGAAATTGAATTTACGGGGGGATTTTTTTGTTCTAGACTGAGGGACAGACACATTTTGCCCCTTATAGCAACACAATCTGTCTGAAACCCCAACAGAGAAATGTAATCTTTTGCTCAAAGTATATTTCATCATAATACTTCCTGTAGCTGTACTAATGGTACTTCCCGGACTGGAAAGAAAAGCAATTGTCAATTGATTTTTTTTTTTTGCAATCGCCAACATTGTACTGTTACATGTTTGAAGGGGGGAAGGAGATGAACCTGTAAATGTTCATCTTATTACGTTTTTGAAGACTCAAGGACACCGCTCTGTTAAAGAAGAGTGCATGGCTCTAAGGGAAGACACGTGTGTACACAGAAGAAAATAATGGGTGTGAATATTTGAGAGTTAAGTTATATAAATCCATATATTTAGTATTTAGTTATATTTAGCATAATTAACTTTGAAAATATTAGACTGACTCAAGAGTAAAATGAACACTATTTTTGAGTGAGCTCAAATGTCATCCGTAACAGTTTATTTCTGTTTATTTCTGTTATCTGTAACAGTTAATTTGAACTCTTTAAGAATTATAACACCTGTAACAATTATAACACAGTAATTTTACAGGGCACAGGTTTATGGAATACTTGGGCAAGCTGTCTTTGTTGAATTAATTTTCTAAGGTTAATTAAATAATTAGAGGTGTGACTGCGTGGCATTCATGATTACACTTGTACCTGACTGATCTGTGAACTGGCAGTGACAGAGTTGAAGCGAGTCTCACAAGGTGTGTCACCAGTTCAGTGTGGCACTGTCACCCATACATTTAAAGATTTCTGTCAGCATGTTGTCATCTCACATCCAGAACATGTCATATGCTGCCTAACTGAATTCAACAACTAAGCGAAAGCATGCAGTAATGAGATTAATAAAGGGGCCAAATAAACAGATATAACATAAATACATTAATGTTTAAATAAAATTGGGCATTGGGCAACATTTGTATTGAAGAGACATTTTTTTTATCAGTTTTATCATATTTTTTGGGAAGGAGGCATTTCTCAAGTTAAGAGAAACAACATATACACTATCTCAAATGAGTATGGAATTTGATAGGCCAGTGTGAGATGGTTACAGGTGGGAAAGAGAGATGGGGGAGGATAGGGGAAAGACCTGCCACAACCAGGGTGTTGTCCTTTTTTGTGATTAAGTTATATTTAAATGTTATAAACCAAAAACATGTTAAGATTAAGATTTACCTTTATTCTCTCTACATCAGAGAAATTTTGTGTGGACATGATAAGGTGTGATTTACAATGGGCACACAACAATTAGACAAGACTTGGGTACCACAGAGGGAACACACAGGAAACATACAGTAGCCTATATGCTATACAAAGAAAAAAACACGTAAACTGCGTAAATGGATACACATAGTCTAGTTTGCCAACAGCCATAGCCCAACAGCAGACAGTCATTGTATAGTGCACACCACCCTCCCTCTTGACCCTGTCATCATCACACTACATCACTCTACATCCTCACCCATGTTATGGGTAAGAAAAGACTGCAGGTTTAAACTTCAAGGCACGATATGCAGATAAGAGTAGCTGAGGCACACTACAACATAGTGGTCCTCAAAGTGGGGGCCACCATGTATTGCCAGGGTCCCGGGAAAATGCTCATTACAATGCAATACATGACACTGCTAGGCTCACACTGAAGAAATTCCCTACACAGGCTCTATACTTTTTCACTAAAATTACCATATAAAACAAGTAAATGAAAGATGAATCACCGCACACTGGTATCTTTGCTGGTAGTTTATTTGGTGAACAACGCGTTTCGCTACTGCTTCATCAGAAGAGTGAACCTGATGAAGCAATAGCGAAACGCGTTGTTCACCAAATAAACTACCAGCAAAGATACCAGTGTGCGGTGATTCATCTTTCATTTACTTGGATTACTCTTACTGCACATCACCAGCACCTGGACAAGTGGTTGTGCACAGGGACGTTACTTTGAGTACCATATAAAACAATTGTAAGCGTGATTTGGGGTGCGATTATGAGTGGGTCCGTGACATATTTTCTGCTCCACTTGGGGTACCCGGTCCCCACAAAACGTTTGAGAATCCCTTCTTTAATGACATCTTACCTGTTAACCAGGGCTCTAAATCAACTTTTTTCATCACTAGCCAAAATGGGTAAAAGGTTAATCTTACAGCCAAACACACACTCACTAATTGGACAAAGTAGCTAGTAAGTTGGTCTTTTCTACCAGCCAAACTAAAATTTCACCAGCATTTGGCCGGTTGGCTGGTGTTCATTTAGAGCCCTGCTGTTAACCTTGTAAAGATCTGTGGGTCAAGGCCAATGTGGAAGGTAACGGCCGAGCTCTGTTCTAACACAATAATGAGCTTTCCTCTATTCCACACCTGACGAGTTCTTCAACTCCTGTCTTACCCCTCTTCTTCTTCTTAACACTGAAGGTCTTACAGTGTCCTTCAGTCCAGCTTCTAATTCCCATCTACTGCTTTGACAACATCAGAACATTTAAGTGGGATTTTTTTTTTGGTCTTGTCATTTAAATGTCTGTCTAAATAACCATGTCACCATGAAGCTGTATGTTTCAACCTGATTCTTAGCCTATTTAAGCAAAAAGTAGGCTAATGGAAACGCTTCTAGACATGTATTTATTCTGGTAGTAGTAACAGCTGTTTAAAACGTGCTGTTTTAATGTGCTGCATTAATGCTCTAATTAGGCATTGTGTGTATGATTTTTTTCCTATCACAATATGACTCATATAATACGAGTCTTCTTCTCTTGCACATACAGCTGTGATGTTCTGTGTGTGTGTGTGTGCGTGTGTGCGTGCGTGCGTGCGTGCGCGCGCATGTGTGTGCGTGTGTGTGTGTGCGTGTGGGTGCGCGTGCACACTGTCTGTGCAGGCAAACGAACGTGTGGCTTTTCTTTATGTCTTCTTTGTGCTCGGCTCAGTATACCCTGAGCATGGCTGATCCATTTCAATGTGCTCTCGCTTTTGTGGGCCCCCCACCCTTCCGTACCCCCACCCCCACCCCGCCTTCCTTGGTCTCTATGGTAGCCAAGATGAGGTTCAGTGGCTTCAGGACATGTGGTGGCAGGGAGAGACAGCCAGGTGCATTGGGGGGTGGGGTGGGGGGGGGGGGGGGGGTGTTAGTGGCTGGGGGAATCTTTGTTGAGGGGAGATGAGGGAAGGGACCCGTTGTATCCATTGTGGGGATGTGGTGGCCGAACCCTCGCGGCTCAAGGACTGATGGGGACCTCTTTAGTTTGCAGCGTGCACGTCTCTGATCTACTCCTTTCCCGCATCGCTAATCACACTTACCAATCAGACAAATCACACTTTTTTCACTCACCCCACGTATATTTCACAGTATTCCTAAATATCCTATCTAGCAACACATATTCAGTAGGCCTAATACTAAGAATAAGATCCGTTTGGCAAAGTTCTTATACAAACCATATGTGTATGTGTGCCAATACAGTAGGCCTACGTACATTGCTACCTTAAATCCTCCCAACATATCAGAGCCGAAAAAAAAATATATTTGTACATTAAAGTTATAGTTCTGGTGGGGTTTTTTTGTGTGGCTGTGGTGTGTCATATGCTAGTTTATTTTCGCTGATTGGACAAAATGACACAAGACGTCTCCAGTCTGCATCGCTAGTTGCCACACTCCTCTTTCCATTTGTGGAGACATTATTTGTTAGGTGTCCTCAGTGCGACAATGTGTCTGTGCAACATCCACACACTAAAGGGAACTAGAGCCATTGCCATTTAGCGACAGCCACATTGGGCTTCAGCGAATAAATGCAGTAAGGAAAATAGTGAGGAAGAGAAAGCTCTCTCACACACATATGCACCCTCAACTTGAATGGTTGAATAAATTCTTAGACACTCTTGTCAAGTCAGTGAGTAGGCCTACATTCTAAGCTGCCCATGGAACATCAACATTTATCATTTTTTTGTTACATTTTCTGGGACAAAGCAAGACGAAAAAGGTTTTCGGAGGTCTCGGACATATGGCTGATATGATGTTTTTTTTTTTTTTTTACATTTTATTTCCTGAATACATCGTTAAGTTGCTGGTTGAAATGATTGACTCCCTTCAGTTTCAAAGAAATATCTTTGAAATATCTGTTCCCTTTACATCTACCGGGTTTTCAATGATTCTTCTTTTCAGCTTTATTGACGTATTCTTTTAGCTTGTCTAGCATGACCTTCATCCTCTATTCTAAGTCGCTAAGGAGCCTTAGCAAGGAGCTTCTCTACTTCTTAGCAATAGCCTGCACAACTTGTTTCACATTTTTTTCCTTTGCTTTGTGGACAACCTGCGTGAGCGTGACAGTATTTTGCCCTGTCTTTTACCTTCATCTTCTATTTATTTTAAGTTGCTAAGGAACCTTAGCAAAGAAAAAAACGTCTCTACTCTTAGCAATAGCCTGCTCATCTTGTTTCACAATTTTTTTCTTTGCCTTGTGGACAAACTGCATGGCAGTAATTTGGCCTTTCTTTTATCATGTTCTTTTTTTAAAAGTAGGGTTTTGTATTGGCAAATATTTGTCTTTATTTACTTGTTTCCTTTAGGCCTTTATAAAATGTTTCGGACTGGAAATATGATGGGAAAAGATAAGCTGCATTTCCACATAACAACCTTTCAAATTTTAATGAAAAAATGTCCTGTGAGCTGTAAACACAGCATGAAATTCAATCTCAAAATAAATATTCCGAAACGGTTCAAATAAAAAAAAAGGAATGTAGACAGGGAATTGGTTATAGATTAAAAGGGTGTGACAGAGGTGAAATATGCTAATGTAGTAGGCCTATGTCTGTGCTAGTCTGCGTAAACTAGCCATAACTACTAACCATAACTTGTCGGCCTTGGCTGTGGCTCAAACACATCATTTCCCGATTCTCCTCCATCTTTAAAAAATTTTTTTTGGGGGGGGGGGTTGTGCCTTTATTATCTGATAGGACAGTGGAGAACAGACAGGAAATGGCTGGGAGAGAGAGATGAGGAAGGATTAGGAAATGACCCGGGTCAGGGATCGAACCTGTGTGCATAGCAGTCCAGTGCCCTGCAGTTAGTCACGGCTAGGCTCATTCTCCCATCTTGACCCTTCCACTCACTTCCAATCACCCTCTCATACTGTCCTGTCTAATAAAGGCATGCAAAGCCCCCAATAAAATCTTCACATTGATTGCCAAGTTTCCATTTCAGAGCAACAGACTTGACATAGAAGTTCTAAAGCAGGTCAACCTTTTCCTAACCAAAAATGGCTCACAACAAATCACAGCAAAGCGATGCCATAACTATGATAACAAGTGACCTTCTCCAAGTGCCTCTCCTTCAGCTGTGGTTGACCTAAGTATACGTTTGACACAATCAACCACAATTTATTATAGTACCCGTATTTTTGTCTGCACAGAAAAAATCCCCACATTTCATTTTGTGCAACGACACCTGGATAGTGTAACTAATTACCTGAGCGCACTGGAGTAAGGGAAACATGGAAGAGCTTGTGCACTTCTGACTTCAGTCCCATGAAATACTCAATATGCTGAGCTAAGACAATGCCAGACTGGTTGCGGATATACAAACTCCAAAGAGGTAGTCATGGGTGAGCAGGGCAGTCATGGGTGAGCAGGGCACTCATGGGTGAGCGGTTAGGGCGTCAGACTTGCATCCCAGAGGTTGCCGCCGGTTCAACTCCCAACCCGCCTTGGTGGAGGGAGTAATCAACCGGTGCTCTCCCCCATCCTCCTCTATGACTGTCCCACCGCACTGCTCCCTAGGGGCGCCATTGAGGGCTGCCCCCTTGCAAGGGTGAGGCATAAATGCAATTTCGTTGTGTGCAGTGTGCAGTGTTCACTTGTGTGCTGTGGAGTGCTGTGTCACAATGACAATGGGAGTTGGAGTTTCCCAATGGGCTTTCACTTTCTTTCACTTTTCACTCTTCAACTCATATTGGAGGAAGAACATACGCAGTGAAGAATGGAAATGTAGTGGAAATGCTGTTCCTTTAATATGTACGTGTATTTGGGATGCTAAAGTGCAAGTAATGTAGGCCTACTCATTAGTATCTGGACGGTACATTGAGGAAGAGGGGCACACCCATTTTCAGACGTTCATCCTTTAGTTGCCGACATTTGCATGAGAGCATCCATATANACAGTGCCCTCCATAATTATTGGCACCCCTGGTTGAGATGTGTTAAAAGCCTTAAAATGAATTCAGTGTTTATTGCAGAAGAATACTGTCACACTGAAAATTTTTAGGAAAATGTAGCCTTCAACTCAAATGAATTGTAGGAAAATAAAAAAAATCCCTGACTAAAAAATAATTCTTTTTCATTAAATCACCTGTTCCACAATTATTGGCACCCTTAACAATTCCCAGGAAATAAATATAATTGAAGCATTTCTGTCATTTCTACAGTAGTTTACAAAGTTTTCCAGAGTATGTAGGAACATTTAATTAGTAATTCATCACTTCCTGCTTCCCTGGGGTATAAATATGATGTGACACCGAGGCCATTTCTCTTATCCACTCTTAAACATGGGAAAGACAAAGGAACACAGCATACAAGTGAGGCAGATGTGCGTCGACCTTCACAGGTCAGGCAGAGGCTACAAGAAGATTGCCACTCAACTGCAGCTGCCCATATCTACTGTGAGAGGAATAATTAAGAAGTTCAAAACAACTGGAACAGTGGTAAACAAGCCTGGACGAGGACCCAAGTTTATTTTGCCACCACGCACAGTGAGGAGGATGGTAAGAGAAATCAAAAGATCTCCAAAGCTCACTGTTACAGAATTAAAACAAATGGTAGCATCCTGGGGTCACAAAGTCTCCAAATCAACCATCAGGCGCTGTCTACACGCCAACAAGCTGTTTGGGAGGCATGCATGGAGAAAACCTTTCCTCACCCACAATCATAAACGCAAACGTCTGGAGTTCGCCAAGCGGTATTGGGGCTTCAACTGGGACCGTGTGCTTTGGTCAGATGAGACCAAGATTGAGCTTTTTGGCAACAAACACTCTAAGTGGGTCTGGCGTGCCACGAAAGATGCGCATGCTGAAAAGCACCTCATACCCACTGTGAAGTATGGGGGTGGGTCAGTGATGCTGTGGGGCTGTTTCGCTTCCAAAGGCCCTGGGAAGCTTGTTAGGGTGCATGGCATCATGAATGCTTTGAAATACCAGGACATTTTAAATCAAAATCTGTTGCCCTCTGCCCGAAAGCTGAAGATGGGTCGTCACTGGGTCTTTCAGAAAGACAATGACCCTAAACATATGGCCAAATCTACACAGAAATGGTTAAGCAGACACAAAATCAAGCTCCTCCCATGGCCATCTCAGTCCCCAGACCTCAACCCCATTGAGAACCTGTGGGGTGAGCTGAAGAGGAGAGTACAGAGGAGAGGACCCAGGTCTCTGGATTATTTAGAGAGATTCTGCAAAGAGGAATGGCTGAAGATCCCTCTTTCTGTCTTTTCCCATCTTGTGAAACATTATAGGAGAAGATTAGGTGCTGTTTTGTTGGCAAAAGGGGGTTGTACAAAATATTAAGAACAGGGGTGCTAATAATTGTGACACACATTATTTGATGTCAAATAATTATTTCTTTATGTGGGATTTTTTCCCCACTGAATAAATGCACTTGTATTGAAGGTTGGATTTTTCTCTTTTTTCCATTAAGGTCCCATATTATTTAGAGAAAAATAATAATAATTGGAAGCTAAAAAACACATCTCAACCAGGGGTGCCAATAATAATGGAGGGCACTGTATATATACTGTTTATATTCCGAATTTGGGAGGAAACTGAGATCAGTGTGGGGAATCAATCCATCACAATAAAACATTCTCCAAAATATTGAATAAAATCTTTGATCTTTGCCTCACTCATCTCTCTAAGCAGTGTGTTATGCATATGTCTATTAGACTGTGTGTGTGTGTGTGTGTGTGTGTGTGTGTGTGTGTGTGTGTGTGTGTGTGTGTGTGTGTGTGTGTGTGTGTGTTTGTGTGTGTGTGTGTATGTGTGTGCATGTACAGTACGTGTGTTGTAAGAGTGCCCCAGTGCATTTTGATTCCTGGTGAATGCCCTGAAACCATCTTTTCTCATTCACCTGCTGTCTCCACAGCAAAGACGCCCTCAGAACACAGAGTTAGGCACGCACAAGGCCCTTACAGCACGCCGCCTGCATGTTGTGGGTCCCACAAAACACGCAAATGAAGTCAACAGCACATAGCCGGGACTACACGCGATCGTGTTTTGATTTGCACCTGTTTCATCTTGAATGAGTAGTATGCAGCGCACCGATCGGTCTTCGCTTTAATGACACACACACACACACACACACACCGCCGCCCCCCATTTCTAAATGCCTGACTGTGTCTGAGGAGCTGTGGTCCCTTTCAGTCCCACCTCCTCTGCCCCCTCTTCCGCTTCCTTGTGTCACCTAAAGGCAATAGCATTATATGGCTATTCAATTAAAGTCTCCCGAGAAGGCAGAAAAATGTTGTTGAGGGGTAAAAGAGAGAGGAGGGCGTATGGGGGGTTGCCTGGGATGCACTGGGCTGAGGCGGTGGAAAATAGTCTCTTTTCTTCTCAAAGAAGAATGAAAAGGACATAAAATCATTCTTAATTAGGAGCTGCGTCTTGATGTTTTA
This sequence comes from Engraulis encrasicolus, assembly GCF_034702125.1. Taxonomy (NCBI): domain Eukaryota; kingdom Metazoa; phylum Chordata; class Actinopteri; order Clupeiformes; family Engraulidae; genus Engraulis; species Engraulis encrasicolus. The sequence goes on along the minus strand of NC_085874.1, from coordinate 19,737,339 downwards.
ATTAATGGAGATACTCGGCTAATGAAGCGTTGGTTAACACAAAATACTCCCCGCCCACCCCACCCCACCCCAAAAAAAGGGAGCAAAGCGAAAATGTGAGAAATGTTTTTCAAACGTTGTGTTTAGGTGGGCATAATTACGCATTTTAAAGCAGAGGATGGGATGAACTGTGTGCCCTCTGGCTGATGAATGCCGAGGCGGTACCTCAGCAACTGAGCGATGGGTGGACTACTGTCTGACTGCGGCTGTGTTTCCTGGTACCTGGGAACCGGAATGTTCTATCGCTATTTCTGTCAACAAGAGCATCAATTTTAGAGCCTCTGGTAAACAGGAGAATTTTCATTAAATATCATTTTGTGTCATCATGTGTTTATTTTTGTTATATTTAATGTCATTTATACATAGGCATTGTGATCAAGACTGTTACTGCAACCAATCTTAAAATGCCCAGGTTGGCATATTGTCTGCATTAGAATAGCTGTCAGTGAAACATATTAGTTTTATGTTAATTAACTTGTTTTTTCAATTAAACATAAGTGTCTCTATTTCTTGTTGACATATACACGTAAATGTCCAGTAGACATGTAGGTGCATGTAAGGCATTTAACAAAATACTAATAATTTCATAACCCACCTCCAGACCTTTCGTTGACCTTTACTAATAACAGTCACCTCAAATATAAACACCCCAGAGTGAGAGAGCGAAAGAGAGCGAGAGAGAGAGAGAGAGAGAGAGAGAGAGAGAGAGAGAGAGAGAGAGAGAGAGAGAGAGAGAGAGAAAGAAACAGAGAGGGGAACACATGTCGCAATGGTGTGTGTGTGTGTGTGCGTTCGTGCGTGCGTGCGTGTGTGTGTGTCCACGCGCGCCTGTCCCGGTCCTTGGCGTTTCTCCGTCTTCGTTTTCAGCTGTCCTACTAGGGTTACTGGTCTGTTTCTAACTTGGGACCTGTCCAGAACCATGGAGGACCGGCTGACCACATGACTGCTTGACTTGATTCATGGGGGCACCCATAGAGCTGTCACTTTCAAGGCAGGTGTCGAGAAATTGGCAGACCGCCTGAGCAAAGAAAAAGACTCTGACCTCATCCCCAAACACCGCAAGATGACGGCCACGCCAGTCACAGGACAGGACAGGAAGCCCCCCGCCCCTTCCCCACCTCCCATCCCCACCTCACCACCACCATACATACACCATCCCACACCGGACCCCACACCCCCACCAACCCACATAAAAGGCCTTTTCCACGTATTGAGGCGCAACCTGATCGAGTTGCAGCAGCAGAGTTCATATCGAGAGTAATGACACGCCATCATCTGTGAATAACGGATGGCCAAAGAGTGAGGGATGGGGAGTGCGGGCAAGCGTTTGTCACAGGACACTATTGCGTGTTCTGTGTTTCCAACAATTTTTTCCGTCGCCGATGTCCAGGACACGGTAACAGATCCTGTAATAATAATTCCGACGTCACATGATGGGCCACTTTAATTGATCAGTCACCGCCTGTGACACGCACGGTTGCCCCCCCCTCTCCAATATGGACTACATGTGTTTATGTTCCACGACCACATGCAGCAATGTCATTAACATACTACTCGTCGACTGGGCCGGGGAGGATACACACGATATGCATTTCTTGTTTACAAGCTGCTGGGTCCAGTTTTATGGAGACGGCACAGGAATCAAGAATCCTGGACACGCTAAATATGATCGGATGAGTTCGCTGGATTGTGATTGCAGTGCTCAACACTCAGGACTGGACTGCAGTCCAAGGAATTTTTTGAAAAAGCAGATCACACACACACTGTCCACACTGACTGACAGCGTGGAGCTTTGAAGGACACACTGACTTTTGCGTATAGACCTCTGAATCAAACCTGCAGCCATCCAAAGCCTATACGTAACTTCAGCCAATTTCAATATGCTGTTGTATTGGTCATGCTACCCTTGACTTGTCAGTACCCGGTGATGCTGCATTTTTCGACTCCTTTCCGAGATTTGAGCTATTCTAATGGGGGCAGATTTTGTTTGCATAAAAAACGTTCTTAACATAGGCCAACTCCAAATATTATCCCAAAAGGTGTCACTGTTTGCTAGTTGTCTGCTGATGTTGCATAACCTTTTGGATGTTATTGGGAATAAATCTGTTTTTTTTTTATGTAAACAAACACCTGCCCCCATTACAATGACCAGGATCTCAGAAAAGGCTAAAGAAAAAAAAAGAACAATTCTCAGGTACTGACAAGTCCAGGGTAGTGTGAGCATTACAACTGCATGTCAAAATTGGCAGAAGTTATCCTTTTATGCTGGGATCTCGTGCTTCCATGCATTTCTTTGTCATTCACTTTACGTTGGATGACGTCACTTGCTTCCACCAATGTTTAATTTTTAATGGACCACATCCTTCACACATTCCCGCCATCATACTTTGACGGATGCAAATGTCTGACTCAATGCCATTTTAGTAGTAGCCTAGGTCAGGGTGGTGCAACCACACAGTAAATTCTGCAGTGCTCATTTAACACTTAGAGGGTTGATTTGACATCATTTGGACTTAAATGAACTCTCTAAGTGTTGAATTAACACCGCAACATTTACTGTGCACAGCTAATGCCACAATTGTATGGATTAAAGGATTTTGGTTTGGTTTTAGTGGTTTAGATAAGCATATTCATTGCAGTACATTAATTGCTAATTTATGGACATTAGCTGTGGTGGTACCACCTGACATCTGAGCTCCCCCAAAAAACGTCATTGACCCCTTTATAAACAATGGTGTGATGGTAAAATAATATTTTTGAACATGATTTTGAGCATGCAGTAAGGTGGGGATATGATGTTTAATATAATTGCTCATTAAAAACAGATAAGCACGGTTTTGTCCTTCGTAAAAAGATAAAATCTTTCATTTCTATACCACTGATCTGAAGTTTACGGACATAAGACCACTATCTTCTGAGCTGAACCGTGAATTCAAGCAACAAAACAAGATGACCCCATCAGTGGACAGAGGAGCCATTTAAAACTGACCCAAAGTCTACTGTTGCACACCAGCAGAGCACTAGCAAATCACTTCTCGACTTGTCAAGTGGAAAACGCCAGCAGACACAACGCTGGAAAAGTTATAATCGTGAGAGCGGACTGCTTCAATCCCCGTGACCACCACTCAGACCCTCCCAACAATCCTCAATCCTCAACGCACGCACACACACACACACACACACACACACACACACACACACACACACACACACACACACACACACACACACGTACTGTACAGTACATACACACACCCACACACACCCACACTGCACAGTACATACACACACCAACACACACACACATACACACACACACACACAGACGCACATACACACACGCACACACACGGGCATACACACACACACAAACACGCACGCACATTAAGCCAACAGCCCTGCCATCCCCCAATTCTTCATCCACCCACACCGCCACAGCCACCGCCACCCCCGAGACCTCCCCGCCAGCGCCCCCTCCCGCCACCCGCACACCCCTCCCTCTCGTCCCAGGTCCTGTTGAAGGCTGGAAGGCACGGTGGTTTAAGCTTAAGATTCTCAAGATTCCCCCGCAACATAGCAGCAATGCTTTAGAGAGTTTCTGCAGCTTGTTATGGGGCATGCCGGGGATAGTTTCTCTAGTGTATATTTTCATTTAGTCTGAATGCTTGGCACACTCGAATCATAAACAGAAGCCTAGGTAGACATGCACGGCATAGTTCCTTCACACTCTGCCAAATGAAAGACACTGCTCATTAACGTATCTCATTTAAATAGTTCACACTCCCAAAGAGCAGGGACGTGATTAATTTGCCTGGGACAATGGCAAAAATCTCCCTGCCTATATTCAAGAAAAATGTGAATGTGAATTTTAGAACTTGGGATCGTAGCCTCTCTGTGTTAATTAATAGAGACAACCTTGGTTGGCAGTGGTCTTGTTTTATGTTCATGTAAATATCATTATTACATCTTAAGCCTCTGAGAGAATTCTGGATATTTTTCTTTGTTTCCAACTGTTTGCTGTAATAAACTTTGCTGTTTTCTGTGAATCCTATCCTTTCAATGTTGTTGGTGATCATGTACAATAACATTTTGAGAGATTTTGAGATATGAGAAATGGCATCAACGTGAAAGATGATAAATTGGATTTACGTATATGCTTGTTTGATCAACTGTCAGTATTGGACAGCTATTAGTAGTGGTCTTGATAACTTCTAGTTATCCAGATGTTATTATTTTATTTAAATATTTTAAACTTACTTAGCCTAAATATTATACTGCATTGGTCTCTGAGGGACTGTTTGGGCATCTTGTCATAGACATGTTTGTGTGCCACTGGACTCCTGCCTGCATTTCCCCCTGTGCCTGGACCTGTGCAGGGACTACCGGGCCCAGGCCAAGGGGCCCAAGAAGAGCCAAGGAGGCCCTGAAGCCCAAGCCTCAATAGTTATTTTCTCAAATTGTGTTAAAACCACACATTTAACAACTGAATTTTCACATTGTCTCAGGGGACAATACTTCAAACCCCCAACATCATACAGTAGACTCTCCCATCTGTCCTGAAACCCTGAATTGTTTTATAAACTAACAACACCCATTGAGGGGGGCAGCTAGCTTTCTTCTTGTCCAGGGGGCAGGGGCACATGGAATCATAGTCTGTCCCTGCCTGTGCGGCATATGCCGTGCACCTTGTGTCCAAGTATGGCGGCTATGAGAAAGCTGTCACTGGGGGCCTTTGTAGGAAATTAATGACTGACAGGGAAGGGCGAAGGAGACAGAACAGCTGCCCCAGTCAGCAATGCACAGCACAGCACAGCACAGCACAGCACGGCATAGCACGGCACGGCATGGCACAGCACAGCACAGCACAGCACAGCACAGCACGGTGTGACACGACACAGCCCAGCCCAACATATCTCACTGCAGCCCTGTCCAGCCCAGCCCAGCCCAGCATATCTCACCTCAACACAGCCCAGCCCAGTCCAGCCCCAGCCCAGCCCAGCAAGGTGACTGCAGTATGGGGGCCAGGACCATACTACAGTAGTAGCCCTTGTGTTATCTGTTGATCTACACTTGTTTTCCTGTTAATGTGATTTCGGTGCCGCGGGATGACTCACAGATTTGCACATTTCCCTGCACTGTCCTCATTAGTGCCCGCGGTGGTGGTGGTGGTGGTGGGCTGCCTGTGACTGTGAGGTGCCCTGCCCAGGAGGGACTCTGAGGGGCTTGAGGAGCCTGTGCCAGGCATGGGAGCTGGGCCAAAGCAGTGAGCTGGGGACCCGGTCAAGGGCCAGGGCCACTGACGGCTTTGGCCAGGCCCGTGACAAAATCATCTGAAAGACCCCCTTTTTGTTATATATGCAATATGCAGGGGACTCAATTCTGGGCGCCCTCCCTTTTCTGGGCCCTAGACAACTGACCCATTAGCCCGCCTATTGTCAGCAGCCCTGCATTCCACCCACACACCTCATCAGGGCTCTGTAACTTGAAGCGTTCATATGCTGCCCGACCCATATACAGACCTACAGTACCCAAGACATCTTGTACGCCTATCATGAACACGTAAATAAACCTGTAACCTAAGTGATTCGGAAGCCCCATGTGTTAACATGCATTTGGACAAGAAATAACGAGCCCATCAGACCACACATACAGTAATGCTCACTTACTGTAAAGGTGCACTGTGTAGGATGGTGGCCAGAGTAGGTACTGCAACTACGTATGCCTCTCATTGAAACTGTGCTGCCTATTGCCAAATTTGATTGAATATTTACTAAGTAATATTCACTATGCCCAAAGAAGGGCCTACAGTTAGTTTTGCAGCTACAAATGCATATTTCTGGAAATTCAAAATGCCGGACATGGAGAAGACCCCCCTTTGTGTGATATACTGTACTGTAGGTAGTTTCATTTAACATTAAAAAAAAGAGGTATCGCACACCAATAAAGTCTTTCTTGAGGTGCTGGCTTCCTGAGCATATAAATGTTAAAGAAAAAGAAAAGAATGCCGCACACTCTGCTCCATGTTTTAATGGTGAAGTGACGTTTCGGCCGTCTGGCCTTCTTCAAACTTACGTTTGTTTCATTTAACATATCATGTTCATACCACTGATCATCTTGTTTTACCGCTTTCTTTTCTTTAGATGTATTAAGGTAAAGAAAATATGTCTAAAAATACTGACAACAGAACTGTGGCTTGTTGAAAAGCTGAATGGCTAGTGACTGGAAAGCCACTTGCCGCTGTGGCCGTTGTGTAAAAAGTGTGCAAAAAGGTAATGTCAATCTGAGGGCGATCCTACCCTTCTCTCCGGGTGAGGCCCACACCCCTGTACCTTGTTACTAAGCGAACCTACAGGAGTCATGAGTAGACGAAAGAAGACTCTCTCTTGACTGCTCCTGCCGTCTGTGTTTTGAAAGCACAAATTTAGCAAATTTAGTAAACATTATCACTGTGAAGCTAGGCTCCCTCATTCATCTTCCTCTACAGCCACTGTATGAGCACCTGAGGAACGTAGAGGAAAGAAAAAAATTGTGCCAATTCTTTTTTTTTCTTTTTTTCTGAAGGTTTGTCATGGGGGAGGGGGCCTGCTGCTGACTGCCTCGTTAACACTACATTATGTAGGGGGGCGCTGTGGCGCAGTGCACTAAGCCCCTCACCTCCCCACATTTGGGCTTGCATGCCCTTGGGGATCCAGGGGTGAATTTCTCGAAACCAAAGTTGCTTACTACATTAGCTACTTTGTTGCTTTCAATGCATTTTCCCATTGGCAACTACCGAAGTTGCTAACAGGCTAACAACTTCTATTTTGAGAAACTCACCCCAGGTTTGAGTCCGGCCTCTGTCATGTCTAAACCATGCCCAGCCCCAATCTCTCTGTCCCACTGATTCTGTGTCATAATCTCTAGTGTCCTGTCATCAATAAAGGCAGGGTGCGATTTGTCGGAAAGCCAGAAGGGGGGGATTAGTTTCAGATTTCAAGCAATACCAATGGAATTACATTAAACTGTGATTAAAATCGAGTAGAAAAAGTGGCAATATCAAAACCAGAGGAGGGGACAATCCCCCCCTTCCCCACAAATCGCACCTTGAATAAAGGCACCAAAAGCCCATAAAAACACTACATTATGTTGCACAGTTTGGGCATAACCAGGGGTGGACTGGTAATCTGGCATACAGGGCATTTTCCCGGTGGGCCGACAGTCCCCAGGGCCGACACTGTTGTTGTTGTGGTTGTTTTCCTGGGAATTGGACAACAAATTAGAGGGGGAGGCCCATTGGTCTGTTGTTAATATATAGACAGTGGACGCAGCCAGACAAGATATAGCATGAAAGTGTCCTGTGTGTGTGTGCGTGCCTGTTTGGGCCGATCAATGCCAAAAATGCCCGGGCCACTTTTCGGTCCCAGTCCAGTGCTGGGCATAACACTCGACAGGTTTCAGTTACACCCAGACCATTATTATTAAAGACTTGGGTGTATATTTAAGGCAATGACAGTCACCCCCTGCAACCCAATATTTTTGACAACCAGAGGACTGGAGTCCATGGGGACATAGGTTTGAGCCCGTCCTGGGGTGCATTTCTCAAAAGAGAAGTTGTTAGCCAGTTAGCAACTTCGGTAGTTGCCAATGGAAAAATGCATTGAAAACAACAAAGTAACTAATGTAGTAAGCAACTTTGGTTTCGAGAAATGCACCCCAGGGTTGTATTACCAATCCTATCCCGTCTTTCTCCCACTGATTTCCTGTAACCACCTTCTACTGTCCTGTCTAAATAAAAAAAAGAAAGTGTAAATTGACTGTAGCATATGGATTGCAAGTCTAGGAAAGATGGTCCCACTTTGACACGCTGAAGGTTTGAGATTTGGAGGGGCCAACTTGTCTCTCATCTATGCAGCCATATCCCACCTCAATGACTCCTCAGTCACTCAGCGTTGTGTTATACAACAGTGAGACTCCCACACTGGTGGTGGATGCTGGTAGCATAAGAGATGCCCTTATCTCCCTGGTGGGGGGTGGGGGGGTGTGGAGTGTAGGTGTACTCATGGGTGAACTCGGTGCCCGCCCACTTGTCAACAGGTCCACCGCCAGGCGCCCACCCAATCAGAAAGCACCCTTTTACTTTGAATGATGGTGTTATGAGTATTGATGATAACCTCCGAGCTTTAGGCTGAGCCCACTTGATTATTTAGCAAGGACCATCCATTTCATGATGTCTTTTCTTCTGTGGTGTGGGGGTGGTGGGGGTGATCACATTAAGTGTAAGGTGAGCTGTTAGACCAGGAAGGGTGTGAGTGGGGGGGGTGTAAAGGGCTCTGCATACTTCACGTGCGCACTTTGTCGCGAGTGGCGCGAGAACCATTAATGACGTCATCACTTGCGACAGACTATTCATACTTCAAAAGCGCCTTGCTCTTGTCGGAAGTGCCCTCTGCTGTTCATGAGAGAAACGGCAGTATTTTTCGCAACTCGCAGCGTGAGTTCTACTGATGTATAAAATAGAAAGCCAAACACGGCTGCTGTAGGGCTACTGAACGTCTGACTTGTGACTTACCACATTGAAACATATATTTTTTGTTGTAGCCTACATTGCCAGATAATTCCAAGACCATGTGAGAGCATTGTTCTGGCGGCAGAATTTATAAATAGATCGCCGAACACAACGTGCTTCTGAACAAAGTAAACAATTGTTTCACTGAACAACATTTAAGAGAGAAGATAAAATAACTCTCTGACATTTTATTATCCTCAAAATGATGCAGGATCCATTCTGTAGTAGCCTACAGTAGTTGTAGCCTCTCTTCGCAACTCCTGCTTTGTCTGCCTATCTGCGTGGTCGCTGGTGGCGCACGATAAGTTAGAAAAATCCTCGTGTGCACGACGTGGCGACACGCGCCGAATTTTGAGCTTACGACGGGGGGCGTGTCGAAATTTTAGGTCACGTGACGGCGCGCGCCATCGTCGTGAGTGAAGTATGAAGGAGACTAGCACCACTCACGAATAGTATGAATCCCCCTTAAGACAGTGGAGGTCACTTAAGCCAAACACACATTCACATGCAGTTACCCATGGCGGCAGCTAAGCCATGCGAAGATGTGGTGAGTAGATGACAGAGTGCTGGCTGTTTTATCTCGTGTGTGTATGTGTGTGTGTGTGTGTGTGTGTGTGTGTGTGTGTGTGTGTGTGTGTGTGTGTGTGTGTGTGTGTGTGTGTGTGTGTGTGTGTGTGTGTGAGGGCCACTATGTATCGGTGACAACTGAGAGTGGACCCATAATAGAATAGCACCAAAGGCTGAGGGTCAGGTGAGACATGTGGGATACGCATACTAGGTGTTCCATAAATCTAAACGTACTGTATACTGTTGGGACTTCTTATTTCATGCAGGTTTTTTTTGCCTTTCTTGCGGATAGTACAGAGAAGATCATGACAGGATGAGAGTGGGAGAGGAGAGAAAGATGGATAGAGTCGGGAAATGACATAGGCGGGTGTGACAGATTTTCTGCACAAATGGCAAACAAAGAACTTTGAACTATAAACTTTGATTTGAATACTTTTGTGAGTCCACACTCAAGGGGCACTCAGTGCTGCAAACAAATATTGATGTCACTGTGTTGTCACCCATTCATATTCTCATTCTCGTGTATTCTCTTACACGCCCTCTTCATTGCAAATCCCTGTTTAACTGGCACTCTTCAGTCTCTTCACGGCATAATGCTTACATGGTTAAACAAGGCAATTATTATTGTATCATATATAATGTATCACCTCCCTTCTCCATGTCCTTTGTATCACCTAACACAATCATGTTGATCATAGGCTGTGTGCTCTGACAAGCACAAAAACACGTGTTAATTTTCTGTGAGTGAGCTGTGTGCCTTCCATTGGACTTAAAGGGGCCCGTTAAAAAGAAAGTGCTGAAACGAGGTCCACAATAGGGGTTTTTAGAGAGTGCAAGGACAAGCGAGACCATTTCAGTCGGCTCAGCCTTTCATATGCTGAAGCGAATCACTTTAGCGCTAAAATTGTGCATGTGGCATTCATTCAAGGCCCTTTGGAGTGTTCTTGCATATTGGATTTGAACTCTCTTCTTTTCAGCGTTGAGTGAGATGGACTCATTGTGAGGAAAGAGACATTTTAGTGCAGTCCTATCCTCAATCATCTTAATGGAGGAGGACTACAAAAATATGTTGTTGGCTGGCATAGAGTGGCATTGAACAAGTTCAAGTTTTGGACAGCAATATTTTGAGATAAAACCATACTACGTACTAGATCTTGAAAACTGATTAAATTGTGAAGACGGTGAAATCTATCTTCAAATCTAACAATGGCCCTGTACTGTCTTTCCCTTGCTAATCAGTTTTTAGGAGAAACAGACAATTGGAATTTAATAAGAAAAAAAACGGACCATGTTTCATATTAATGCACCATCCATGACCATCACCTAGGGATGCAAACGATCAATTCATTCATTAATTGATAGTTGATTGACCTTATCGATCGACTTATAATTAAGAGCGTTCTTTCCCCAAAATCTCAAAAGATTAAATATTCGTCATGCCCAATTCATCTGGATCTCTTGCCTGTCGAGTTGAAGATTAATTGCAATTATTTATTTTAATCAATTGTTTTAATCAACTAATCAACTTGAATAGATTAATCAATTAATTGTTGATATTCCTGACTTGTAACACCGTACGTCCGATTCTCCATAATGTCATAATAATGCCCATCACAAGAGTCAATGAACCATCCATGTCATCTCTATCAGGCATTCAGTGTCATGATAACGCACCACCCATCACCACACAGTCAGTGTTGCAATAATTTGCCAAGTTTTGGCAAAGAACGCGCTCAACTTCTTGGAAAAACTAAAGTCTTTGGGTGCGCGATAAAATGTATCAAGTTAAGGAAGAAAAATCCGCACTCACAAACGGCGTCTCATTGTTTATTTATATTACCACCATGTCCAAAAAGCAAACGCGTTTCGGCTATCAAGCCTTCATCAGTGCAATAATTTGCCATCCACCATCATCCCTATCAGACATTCAGTGTCATAATACACCAGCGCACCATCCATTCCCAAGGAGTCAATGGCCTCGTTCACATGAGATACATGAGATTTCATTCAGAATTAAATCACTTTGATTATGAATAGATTTTAATTCAGCTTTGAAAACGTCATGTAAACACTTCACAATTCTGATTTAAATGAAATATCAAAGTAAACTCGACTGAACTATTTAATTCTGAATTATTAGGAAGTCTCTGAAAATAATTCACCTCCCTCCAGCACTTTGAAGAGTCATACATCACCCCAAGTGCACCACCCATCACTAGAAAATGTATTTCAGGTACCACCACCACCACATTCCTAATAATGCACCACCACAGGCTGGCATTGTAGTGGTAATGCACCATGATGACGCCAGAGATTCTTTAAGTATATAGAGATATGCCAACATAATAGGTTGCTATGGGCACCTAATGTGACCAGGTTCCGGTCTGCCTAAAGGGGCGTGTCATAATACTCCTAGCATTGAATAGAACAGTCCTTAGGTCTGCCTAGGTCTGCCTAAAGGGGGACCCCCCCCTCCCCCTTGCAATAATAGAACCCGGAAACAATGGGCCAATGGAACCTCTCTCTCTCTACTCTCTCTGATGACGCTGACGACGCACCTGATTATGAGTCTTGTATTGGCTGTTGTCAGTGTCATAATAAGGCACCCTCCACCGTCACTAGGGCTATTCGATTAGAAATTTATTTCAGCCACATTTCGAAACAAAGAACTTAAGTTACGTCGCACATTTTCAGCCATCACCAGACATGGTAATGGCACTTTTCGAATTAGAACAAACTCTTTTTAAACATGTTCTTCTAACCTTAAATTTAACAACACTGAGTATGGTTATAACTCTCTATATTGACACTGACTCTGTATTGATGGATTGATGGTCAAGGCCTTACCATGACATCTGAACAGACTCTCATCCATCCTGATGGGGAGCCAGGAGACATCTCTGGACCGCTGGAGGTAAAGGTGCATTTAGGAGGAGCTGTTGGTGGAGCATGACAGTAACACCAGAGATTCTTTAAGAGAGATATGCCAACACAATAGGTTGTTATGGGCACCTAACGTGACCAGGTTCCGGTCTGCCTAAAGGGGCGTGTCATAATGCTCCTAGCATTGAATAGAACAGTCCTTAGGTTTGCCTAGGTCTGCCTAAAGGGGGATTTCCCCCCAATAATAGAACCCGGAAACAATGGGCCAATGGAACCTCTCTCTCTCTACTCTCTCTGGTAACACCCTGGTGATGGATGGGCCATTGCCATGACGCTCTCTCTCTCTCTCTCTCTCTCTCTCTCTCTCTCTCTCTCTCGCTCTCTCTCTCTCTCTCCTCACAGCTCCTTCATCGTCTGCACCGCCTCTCCTTTGTTGGAAGTGAGCGTGTGTTGTTACAGGCAGGGCCACCCTAATTTTAACTGCTAATGGGTTCACCCCTCCACACACACACACACACACACACACACACACACACACACACACACACACACACACACACACACACACACACACACACACACACACACAGGTCTGCCGACATGGGGGACAAAGGGATATGTTGTCCCGGGCCCAGGGAGATAGGGGTCCCAGAATTGGGTCCCCATTACATCGTATGTACTGGGTAGGGGGCCCTTTCAGATGACTTTGTCCCGGGCCCAGCAAAAGCTGTTAGAGGCCCTGCACGCACGCACGCACGCACGCACGTACCAACGCACGCATACACACACACACACACACACACACACACACACACACACACACACACACACACACACACACCCCATAGCCCCTCTTTCCCCTGTGGCCAGGTCTGTGGCCAGAAATAGAGGCTTGGGGTGACAGTCATATGGGGTTTGACAAGGGGCCAGGCCACCAGTCAAAACACATTTGAGCTGGGTGGAATTTCTACTTCTGCCCCTGTGAAAATGCACGCCCTTAAATATCTCGTCCCTATCAATATTCATTCCGAAAGTGGCGCTCTGATTGCCCCCCCCCCTCCTCCTCCTTCTTCTATTTTGTGTGACAATAGTCTTACCCAGTCTGTCACCCCACTCTCACCCAGCCATGGCTGCCCCTTTCACCTCATGAAAAAACTGGCAGGGGAAAAAATATGACCTCAGAATGCAACAAGAGATGAGCGACGTGTGGTCGTTGTTACGGGGCAGGGTTGCAGGGGGGGTACAGTGTGGGGGTGGTGGTGGGGAGGGAGGGAGGATGGGAGGGGTTTGGCGGGGGGGCTACAGTTTTGTGGGAGGGTAAAGAGGGTGTCTATGGTAGTGCATGCCACCATGGGGCCAGTCGTCGGTGCGTTGGGCTGTCTGCTAACCACGGCCAACTTGGCGTGTGACCATCTGGGAGACATTTTGATGCACTTTGCCGTTCCGTGCTATTTGGCCGGCAGGTGCCAAGCGTGTGTTGACGGGAGAGGCTCGCTCGGCTGCCGTCCTGGGGATGGCGGAGGGGGCGTTGCGTTGGGTGCCGGAGAAGTCTTTCTGTCTGTGCACATAGTTAATGCATCTGAGGAATGCCGGTGGAAGCCAAGCGGCATACCTGCCTGTCACTTCTGCCTGTGAATAACACAAGTGTCCCGAATCATTCGCACACAGAAGCACTACCTTGGTATGAGAGCTGCGGTTGCGGACCTGCGTGCCGTCTGTACACTGCTGCCTCGCCTCCGTTCCTCGAGAGAGTCTTAGACAGACCAATAGATTGGTATGTTAACTGGCTTAGAGTGATAAATGCTCCAGGCAATAGATATCTAAAGAAAGAAAGAAAGAACTGAATGAATGCATGAATGAATGAATATATCAGCGGACAGATTAATCAATGAATTCCTCATGAACTCAGTTCAAAAGGGGCTACACTGCACCAAGCTGATATAAATCGCACAAATTCCCTTTTTGAAAGTATATATATATATATATATTAGAGATGCACCGGATCCAGATTTTTAGGATCCTGCCGGATACCGGATCCACTGCTTAAGATCCTGCCGGATCCGGAACCGGATACCGGATCCTACGAGAGGGTTGAAACACATAGCCTACTCACACACGTGGGCCCTTTTATCACGTTGGCTCAAACTATTTTGACTGAAAAGCCTCGGCTACCGGATCCTGGATCCTGGAACCGGATCGGGATCCTGTGAAAAACCCTATTATCCTGCCGGATCCGGAACCGGATCTTGGATCCGGTGCATCTCTAATATATATATGAAGAGCTTTGTTGCAAAATGACGTATATCCATTTTTGGAACATTTTGGGAAATTGACATTTTTGTATTGGGCATTCATTGCATTCCATTGCAAAGTGCATTTTATATTAGTTTTAAAAAGTATGCTGTCAAAATATTTGAATGGCAAGAATTCACACATAGATGAAACGACTTCTGAGCAGTCCAATAATAAAATGCAAAAGTGAAAAATGGTGGATACGTCATTTTGCAATGAAACTCGTCATATACAGTATATTGTGCTTCTATTTTTGGACAGGACAGTAGAGAGTGTGATAGGAAACGAGTGGGAGAGAGAGTGGGAGAGGGGAAGGAAAGGGAAGGGAAACTACCTCGAGTCGGATTCGAACTCGGGTACCAGGGTATGGCGCCTTAGCGTCAGATAGAGGTCATGCTCGGTGGACAGGGTGAATGGCAGATTGTGGACTTAAAGGGGCATTCCACCGGTGGAGATATGAATATGTATTGAAAGTGGGTCATATATGTAGTAGAATAGTAGCATAAATTTCTAATTTGGTGCCTTCTTGGCCGAGAAAAGGCAGGGCCATCACTGGACAATTTGAGTGTAGTGTAGAGGTGATGGAATGTAAAACGTGCCTCACCTTCCGAAGTTTAAATGCCCTATCCTTGGGGTGTGGGCGTAGGGATGGGTAGTATTTATTTGGGGTGGTCTGGCCCACCCACTGCGATTCTTCCACTGTGGTCTGAGAGTCACTCGAGGGCCTTGTTAGCAGCAGGACCTGGCCAGTAGCACCCAAACCTGTCAGACACAGAAACACAAAAGATGCCCAAAGATGAGAATGCAACTACCCATGTTAGAGGCTGTTAGAGCAGGCCAATGTTACCCATGTGAGAGGCTGGTGGATGCACTTCTGAGAACGCACTATCTGCCTTCACCATCCCCAACACGTTTTGATGTCTTTGGCCGTTTCCGAATGTCTAGTGTGCGTCCTTCAACGTGTATCAGTCTTCGTAATCACGCCCAGTGATTGGAAACTCTTTGGGTGAACTCTGCGGAGTATCCAATCACTGGGCGTGACTAATTAGGCTGACACACTTCCAAGGCTCATACACTAGACTTTGGGAAATGCTCACCTCAGGAAATCGTGAATGCGTCTCTGTGCACACAGGCTGTATGTTGCAGCTATGATGCTGCAAACTCTATTAAGGACACGTAGACACGTAGACGTCATATAGTACACGTAGACATCATATATTATTACCTCACAAACTCCAAAACAGACCCCTAGCCAGCTCTGCCTACTGGGTTTTGTGTGCAGTCCACTAACTACACAGACTCACAACATCTCAACTGGGATATCACCATGGTGTCATTTTGTCACAAGATTTGATATTTTTTTGTAACGATGATGATGATGAGGCAGGAACAGCAGATACAGAATCAACAGTTATAAAACATTATTAATTACCTCCAAAATAAAAGTCTTTCCCTATGTATGTCTGTCTGTCTGATGATCCCCTTGTATGTCATTTATAGTCAATCAGAACAATACTGTAAGGATTTTTTAGTGGGCACAGTCTATTGTGCTTCTGTTTACTTGGGAGACAATAAAACTGTGAAAGAAGTACTATGACGTGTCTCATTTTCTGTTAAAAAAGAGTTGTCTAAAGACCTATGTACCATTTACCTCAATAAAAGGAGTTGTTTGTAAAATAATGTCAATAGATGCTTTGTCTATTTACGTCCATTTAGAGCAGTGTTTCTCAACCTTTTTTAGGCGAGGCACCCTTTTAATTCATGAAAAATCTCAAGGCACCTCAAACCAACAAGCCATAACATGGCATCACATCCGATACCACACATGTTTTGAAAAGTAACACATTTAGAGACGTTCGAAGTTGCAGCTTTATCTCAGATAGGCTAAGTGAATGCCATACTGGTGTGACCTAAATGTACTTAATTGTGGTAAATGGTAGATGAAAGATTCCACTGACTAAGCATTAATTTATTAATTTAGATAAATATGCATTATATTACATAATTTATTTATTTATTTAGGCCAACTTCACATACCGTCAACCACGTTTCCGCAGCACCCCTGAGTTTTAGAGTACATACACACACCATAGGGAACAAATTTGTCAAAAAGTGTCACACAGAATCTTAACAAAGGGGGATATAATAGGCCTACATTAATCTTGTGCTGTATTTCTCTTAAGCTGCAATAGTTGAAGAACAGAAGATGGATAACAGAAGATACATGAACATGTAAAATACACTATTTTAAATGACAGCGAGATTGAAACACATTCTAAAAACTGTAAATATCTCATCAAAATATTTCTGTAAAAGTATTACATATGCTTTCACAAGTTTATGCCATTAAAATGTTACCCAACAACATAAACCTAATATGTTTGTGTGTGTATTAGCAGCAAATTGTTATTGTGAAATCCCCTATAGTACATAGTATTACTGTATAGATGGGGAACCTATGTCTCGAGGGTCGTTTACGGCCATTGAGGATGCTTTATCCGGCCCCCGACATAATTTTAATGTCGTACAGCTTCACATTAAATATGACGTATTTTGTAAAGGAATCTTAGAAATTACATTTGCAATACAATTAAGTTATATTCCGGGGACCTAGAGAAGGTGGTGTCTGGTTAAAAGGTGGCTGCCTTCAATATAGGCCAGGGGGAGTGCAGGGGGAAATCCTGGTTTGTGTTCATAATGTGGCCCTTGGATGACTTTTACGGCCCTTGGATGAATTTGAAGTGCCCCCTTGAATGTAAAAGGTTCCCCACCCCTGCTGTAGAGTAGACCTAAGTACAGTTACACCCACAGGTACAGTAGCTTACAGTACTGCACTGCACTGCACAGTATGATGTATTGTTCCCCTGTCACTTCACAGCTCAGTAATTCTCAAGTGGTTGTTGAGGATATCCAACATATTTGGAGCTGGGTAAATGATGAATTAGTGTGTGTGTTTGTGTGTTTGTGTGTGTGTGTGT
This sequence comes from Engraulis encrasicolus, assembly GCF_034702125.1. Classification (NCBI taxonomy): domain Eukaryota; kingdom Metazoa; phylum Chordata; class Actinopteri; order Clupeiformes; family Engraulidae; genus Engraulis; species Engraulis encrasicolus. Next base: position 19,720,035 of record NC_085874.1, on the reverse strand, counting down.
GTGCTTGCGTGTGTGTGTGTGTGTGTGTGTGTGTGTGTGTGTGTGTGTGCTTGCGTGTGTGTGTTAGTGTGTTCGTGTGTGTGTGTGTGTGTGTGTGTGTGTGTGTGCGTGTGTGCGTGTGTGTGTGTGAGTGTGTGTGTGCATGTATGTGTGTGTGTGAGTGTGTGTGCGTGAGTGTGTGTGTGGCAAGTGCTACCGTGGCAGCGTCACACACTCACAGCTGACGTCCTGTGGCTCAGGCCCCTGTTTGGATTCCCTAATTTCCGCCAAAGCCATGAGTGATGACATCATGCCGAAGAACAAGCAACAGGTGTGTGTGTGTCTGTGTCTGTGTGTGTGTGTGTGTGTGTGGTGTGTGTGTGTGTGTGTGTGTGTGTGTGTGTGTGTGTGTGTGTGTGTGTGTGTGTGTGTGTGTGTGTGTGTGTGTGTGTGTGTGTGTGTGTGTGTGTGTGTGTGTGTGTGTGTGTGCGCGTAAAACAGACCCAGCAATTCCAACCCCTTTGGTGTGTGGCACGAGGTTAGTCAAAACTATCTCCTTTACTAATATTTTTCCATAAGGAATTCTATACATGTCTACTGGGTGTTGTTAAATGCTGTGTCGACATTGGTCTATTCCTAAATAAAATGTGACAATATCGCTGAGTAATCTCTCAAAGGTCATTTTTCTTCATGAAAAACGTATTTGATAGAAGAAAGGCAGCCCGTCGTGGCAACATGTATGTTTATAGGGTGTGTGGGTACAGTTTTGTTTTTGAGAACATAGGACTCTTCATGAAATGCATAGTCTGGGTTCACACCATAGGCAAATTGACCATGCTAAGCCCATCCCAATGACTCGCAACACAGATTCAACATTGTTGTAATTAGAGTGCGGAGCACAGAACGTGTTGTAATTAGAGCCAGGGACAGTCCTAGGGGAACCCTGCCCTCATCATGAAACCCACCACCATACGATATCGCGAAAAACGCTATGAACATGTTAAAATACTTATAAACATATTAAAAATAGTTTTTGGTTAACGCAGGGCAGTCGGCTCCAGTCGGTCTACAGGTGGGCATGTGGGACCCATGGTCCTGCCACCCCTAAACACCATGACCTCTTACCTCAGGTCTGTCAGGTACAGAGGGCAGCGTATGGCGACGAGTCGTCACTCCCTCCCCACAGCACTCCTGATTTGGGCGTTTGCCCGGAGAGGTCAGCGCTCTCTGCGGGTGTTGTTCCTCCCTCCTCTCCCTCTCCTCTGCGCACCATAATGTCTTCCTCATATGCCAAGGCTGTGTTGGTCAGAGACAGGTGTCACAATATCCCGGCTGAAACAGAACACTCTCTGTTTCGTGTTTCATACTAGAAGCCCCCCCACCCCACCCCACCCCACCATCCCCACACACACACACACACACACACACACACACACACACACACACACACAGCCTGCATCCTTCTCCATGCACGCATGCACGCACACACACACACTCACACACGCACGCACGCACAAACACACGTGCACACACGCACGCACAGCACCACTGCCATTCCTCAACAGTTGCTGCGGTCACACTCAGGGGAAGTTCAGCCCTGTGTCATGGCAGTGTGTGGCTTCTTACCCTGCCTGCTACAATACCAGTACAATACACTACTGGCCTGCCTCTGTGTCCAACAGAACGCATATTTCTGAGTTATCTATTAAAAAAAGAGGTAGATGAAAACATGTTTAGTTGCACTTTGACACAAGAAAAGGAGACGTTATCGTCCCTTTATTCGGATAGCTTTATAGACAGTTTAGCTGACTTATCCAGACGCAGGAACTACTGCTGAATTCTTTGTTGACACCATGGGGTGTTTTTAAGGTTAATACTGGGTGATGAGTGTGACTGAAGTGGCAATCAGTTAACACAATCCACTGATTTCCACAAACCATTAAAAACGCCACTGGGGCAGTCTGTTCAAAGAAAGCGTTACAAATGTCACTTCAAGATGCAGGTGTCAGGTGATCCCTTTATTTCTGTTTCTCTTGCGCTCTCTCTCTCTCTCTCTCTCTCTCTCTCTCTCTCTCTCTCTGTCTGTCTCTCTTGTTTCTGAGGACTCTCACACCCCTTTCTGAAGTACATGTTTGCATTCTTTCCTTGTGGCAAACTTGCTCCAGCAAAGCTTCTGTCTTCCAGTCCTTTCATCTGTCTGCTCCCCCCCCCCCCCTCCTCTTCCTAGGATGCAGCAGGGAAGATTACCTGTAAATGGGTGGTGGGGTCAAAGGTCAACTCAGAGGATGGATAGCATAAAGCCAGAGGAGCCCCTTCCTCTTAGACAGTTTAGACTTGATGGGAAGCGGAGCGCTCTGTTTAAAGAAGGGGAAAAAACCTGCTCACTCTTTCTTTCCTTCTTTCTTTCTCGCTGCCTCTCTGGCTGTGACTTTCTTCCTGTCTCTTTCTTTTGTCTCTCTCTCTCCCTCTACCTATCTCGTTCCTTTTTTTCTGGCTTTGTCTTTTGGTGTGTACTTGTCTCTGTCTCTCTCTCTTCATCTCCCTTTCTTTGTCATTTTTCATTATTTCTTTCAATCTCTCTCCTACACTCACACACACACACACACACACACTCACACATTGCGCGGTACTCGCTCTGCCTTCCATTAACTGTGTTGAATGCCGTGTTGTTTCAGAGAGTTAGGTCCTATTAACTGGGTGTTAACACTTAGAGACGTCTTGTCTTAAAAACTGTTTGGGTAGAAATAGAAACCTCGTCAGGTTACACGGCCCCAAGAACCTCCTATTGTCTGCGAGCTGTCACATCAGAAATGGAGAGTTATGGCGATGGGTAACACAATCCGACCAACAGGTGTGAAGGCACCCCACACACAACGTGTGAGAGAAGCTATTATAGCTAAGCTGTAGCTGCTCACCTTCAGCTTTTTTATCATTTAAAAAATCACATCCTATAGCTTCTAAGTCCAAATGAATGAATGAATTAGTCTCTTGGCAAAGTAAGTAATTAAGTATTCAGGATGGTTTAGTCTTAATGCATTAAGACACTACAAAACACAATACGCCACATTACACAGAATGAAAAACCAGACAAGCACAACCACACACTGTATACCGTAATAGTCTCGTTAAGTAGTGCAATTACAGTAATATGTTCAAAAATCTGCAGAGAGACTGTAAAATACAGTTTTGAGGAAAAAATAGATACACTTGAATGCATGTTATAATTATTATTACCTTTTATCTTATCAAAAAATGTAATGCTGGTATGTGCCTGCCTCTTAAAACGGAGTATCCACTTCCAACCATAACTAATCACACTGGCAAGGCCTCCGCTATTATCACCATGACTGCCCTGCCACGCACCATTGCCACTGCTATCAGTCAGCAAATACTGACTTCTGCTAAATTAATAGTTGGGATATTAGACGTCGTATTGTGGTCTGTCCGTCGGTGGGGGTGTTAAGTGTCTTGAGCGTGGGTGTAAACAGCTCGAGATGGTATTTTGCAGCCGTGCGACAATGCCATCAGCATGAAGACAAGACAGGGAGCTGCGTATATCGCCTGCATTCCAAGAGTCAGACCTCGGTGTTACTTCCAAATCTCTGGGGGTTGGTCGGTTTTCAAGTAAAAAAACATTGAGAGATGTTAATTGTGTGTTGTAGAGAGAGAGACAGAGTTACTGTATGCATACTGTATATTACATCATACGCGATGAGACAAATAGTACAGTACACATACAGTGCACAAGCTACAAATAGCAATACATGTGCAATGTTGTGTGTAATGTCTTTGTGTCATCCTCTGTATTTATGTATGTATGCTACTGGACACCTTAATTTCCCTCTGGATTAATGACACTCTACTCTCTACTCTACTAAATAAATACAATATACACAGTAGGTATAAGGTAAAAAATAAATATCTTCACCCGCAAAGAAATATTTCAAAACTCACTGACAAAATCTTAGGTAAAACCTCTTCACAATCCAATCCTCTCTTACAATCCTATTCTGTTGCTGCACTTCAGACATGGACTGTTAACAGACACACAGACAGTACATTTCCTTCATAATGTGGGCAAAAACTCCATCATCGTATAATATAACTACCTACCACATTCATGACATCAATGTGTCTTGTACTGGTACCTTCCTACCTGCTCTAACTACGGTGTTAAGATAAAATGGGTGACATGAAGTGATTATGGAGAGGAAGAATGCCAACCATTCCTGTGAAATTCCAAATGCAGAAAAATAATATATTCATCCCAATCTAAGCACAAGCTACACTTTTGTGTCGCTTCTTAGATTTTTTGTATTTTTTGAAAAGCACACTTGACACGCCATAACTCACTGCCGCTCAAAGAGAATTGAATACCACTAATGTCTTTTATTGACCCCCTGACCCCGGCACCAACTGTGAATAAACTATCTGACCTTTGGCCGTGGAATCTCAGGAACTCTGGTTGACAGAGTACCACAGTACTAAGGGGCACTTCAGCGTACAGTGTGTAACTTGCAGCCATGGCCATACAGCCTTGTGTTTGTGTGTTTATACATTTGTGAGAGGGGTTAAAATTAATCATTGCAATATTTCTGTCAGTGTTGTCATGGCTTTGACAACTATGGCTACGTTCCCTCATGCATATGAGGTCATGTCAAGGTCAAATGAGACAGTGTATGTAATGGTTCCATTTGTTCCATAACACTTACTTTGACAAACTGCATATCTAGTGCAAGACTAATCTCACCTACAGATAGTGTTGAGGAATACACAATATATAGATATATTTTTAAGCAGTTAGCAAGTGCATGTCTTGCACACATTCACAAAAAAACCCATGGGAGAGCTTATTTCTGTACCTGTTCTACCAGACAATTTCAGCACAAAAAGATGTGGATAACTGCATTTTCTGTCATAAATATGTAAACCTGTCACGAAACGATGTGCATTTGTGTTATTATTGTTATGTTTAGAGGCTCCAAAACACGTGTTAATGGATGGGCAGCCTAGACTAAATACAGTACAGTACAAAAAGTAGACGAATGATTAAAAAAGAACAAGGAGGGGGAAAAAGAGCCTACCTAGGGCTGATCATTTTAACTTTGAGTGTTGAGGGGTGGGATGGGTTGGGGGAGAGGTGGCTGCTGGTACACTGAACCCTCGTGGAGAGAGACGTCAAGACACTCCTTGTTTCACCTCCTTACTTCAGTCTGGTCCCGCTGAGCTTTGACAGAGGTCGTGCGTAAAACGACAGCGGGAGAGTGCGCGCGCGTTAAAGCTAACTCGCATTTGGCAGCAGTTAAGTTTTATTTTAGCTTTTCTTCGGATAAGCAGGGGGTTAACTTCAAGTCTCTAAATGCATCTTCATCTCATTCCGTTCGGTTATTACACGTGAGGTTCCGCTGTCTTTTAGCCATGAGCTGCTTGGATGTTATGTATCAAGTGTATGGTCCACCACAACCCTACTTTGCAGCAGCGTACAGCCCCTACCATCACCAGGTATGACAAAATTATATATTCGACTATTTATTCAGACAGCGGTTACAGGATAGTCACTGAATTGTGACAATATCCAGGTTTTTAACAATATTAACTTCGTCGTGGGTCGCATAACTTTATTTAAATACTGACACAGCAAAACCGCCAAACAGGCTTCTGTTTATTTAAATAAGTTTTAATTCCGGCAGTCAGCGGAAGTTTACGTAAATGATATTGCAACAGATTATGAGAATGCATGGTTGTCTGCATGACAAGTTAAGTTATAGACTTTAAAAACATTTGTATTTGAACTAAAGCATTTGTTTATTTGCTGTTACTGTTCAAGCATGAAATGTTTAATTCATTTTAGTACATTAAATATTAACCTTTGGAGAAATACATTTATATACATTTCGATTTTCAATAGCCTACAATAATTCTTTATAAGTATAGCCTAATGGCATACATCAAAGTTGCTCTATTTTCCTTGGCGCTATATTGGGCCAATTTCTGTGGTCAGCCCATCTCTCATCTGACCACCCTGTTCCCCTTAATTGTGGTAAAGAATGCATGACAGCATCACCTCAAGACAGGTTGTCTCAAGCCATTATTCATTTCACACGAAATAATTTATCATGTTGTTTTAAACAAGTTTCACTGTCAGAGTGTACCATAATTAGGCCTACACAACAAGGACATTTATTTGGGGTGAATTTGAATTTACCTCTGCTGTGTATGTGTGTGTGTCTGTGCGTGTGTGTGTCTGTGCGTGTGTGCCCGCTTTCAGAAGCTGGCATTTTATTCCAAAATGCAAGAGGCGCAGGAAGGTGTGAGCAGCGGTAGTTCTTCGTTCTCTAACCTGCCCGGGGCCGCGATAAAGGAGGAGGACTGCGCACGAGAGAAGGACCATCCTCCCGAGGCCGAGTACCTCAGCTCCCGCTGCGTGCTCTTCACCTACTTCCAGGGAGACATCAGTTCCGTGGTGGACGAGCACTTCAGCCGCGCGCTCAGCCAACCCAGCAGTTACATCCCGAGCTCTGCCAGCAACAAGTCTGCACGAGGTACGCTAGGCTACTTACTTCTTTCTGGAGAGCTGGGGATCGCACCAGCACCCGAAATACCTGGCCTGCCTCGTCGTCTGTCTTATCTTTCAACAACATACTTGTTATGATGAGTCACCTTCAGTGCGTAAAAATGTCTAAACATATTTCTACTTGGCTGCATTTATATTTCCAGCAAAAAAATGTGCATCAGCTCCAATCAAATTTGATTGTAACTCAGTAATCAGATACAGTAGGCGTACAAAAAAAGAACTGGGAAACTCACTCGCAGATGCTATGTCCAGGATTGCATACTTAGTGAAATAATATATATATTTTTTTAAATACATGAAACTCGTAGCTTTAAATCAGGTGGTACAGTCTATTTTAGTTACCTTTGCCTCTAAAAGAAAGATACATTATTTTTCTTATTTATAAGTAATAATCACACTGCCTGAATCCATGCAAAATATGTTGCACTCATTCCTTTCCAGACAGATTCATGTTTTAAGTACAACTTAATACACTACATTTGTGGGGCTGCTGTTGATGCCTTTATGCGTCCTATGTGGCCACAACTTTCCCAATCTCCAAATGTATTTCTTCCTGGAAGCGATGTGTAGGCCAAAAGGTGAAAGAAATTGAAAACCAAAGCGAAGCTAACTTCTCTTCCTCTCTTACACGCCGCCCTCAGATGGATCATTCCCTATGAACCAGAGATGCTTCCCTGCCTCCTTCTGGAACAGCACCTACCAGCCGTCTGTCAGCGCCTCCCTGAGCAGTGCCCTGAGCGCCTCCCACTCAGAGCTGCCCTTCCCAGGGGACCCGTACTCCCCCGCCTCCCTGCACAGCCACCTCCACCAGGCCACGCCGGAGCCCTGGCACCCCTCGCACCACCACCACCACCACCACCACCCCTACTCGCTCGGCAGCGCCATCAGCACCCAGAGCTCGGCCTACGCGCGGCCCGGCGTGCACGACGTCTACGGCACGCACTTCGACCCTCGCTACGGCTCGCTGCTGGTGCCCTCCGTGCGGCCGCACAGGCTGCCCCCGAGCTCCGCGCCACCGGGAACCTCACCGTGCGACATCGGCAAGGGCGAGCCGGGCAGCTCCAGCTGGACGGGGCCGTTCACGGGGACGGGATCGGAGATGGGCCAGGGGCTCAGCCTCAACGTGGACGCAGGTACGATAACATACAGTAAGGCATGCAGAGCAGACAGGTCTGCTGCAGGTACGAGAACATACAGTAAGGCATGCAGAGCAGACAGGTCTGCTGCTGGATGATGATGCACTTGGAGAGAACACTTTAAAACCTCAGGGCAACTACCACCAGTGTCCATGCAAGGAAGGGGCTGGTGTAGGTGGTGTTTAGAAAGCTTGCAGCATTTACAGCAGTATGGGTTTGGGGGAAGGTTTGGCTTTCAGGCTCATGAAATACGGTAATGACAAAAGAAATATCTGGGCTGGTCCGGCTGGATGTTCAAATTTCACAAACAAGTCAAGTCAACTTTATTGTCAGTTTCTTCATATGCACAGATTGTACAAGGAAACCGCAATTACGTTTACCTCTATCCCATGCCAGAACACAGACATACCTACATGGGACTGACATTAACAGACAGACATTAAAGTGCAAGACAGGGCCAGTAACGCTTAACACAGTATTAATAGAATATTTCATTAATAAGAATCTTCAAGTCTATCTCCCTGCCTGGCCCAAGTGACTGAGACATAGAAGCTGTTTCTTCCTACTTAAACTTTCAATCCTCTCTGAGGCTTGTCTGTGGGCTCTAAAATGCTGTAAGGTCTACACTTGTTGAGGGAAGGCAATAGATTTCATTAATGTGACAAATATACCTTTCAAGCAAGACAGAATAGAACCCAGTGCCACTCTAGTCAAGGCCACTCTACTCCTGCCCATGCTGCAATGTTTGATTGACTAGATGAAAGGATATGCTTTGAAATCTCTGCTTTTTACCTGCATAGTTTTTGCGCTTTCATGCTTTTCTCTGCTTTGGGCCTCTAACTCTTCACTTTTAATTAAATACTGGATGTATTTTCTTCTTCTCTTTTTCTCTCCCTAACTTCATTGTCTTGCCCTCTCTTCTTCCATCTTTTTTATGTTTTTTTCCCTCTTTCTTTGCCTCGCAGGTATGCCTTCACAAGATAAGAGCAAGGATTTATACTGGTTTTAGAGCCCTGACGCTGTCCCTTCCTCCTCCTTCAGCTGGCCTTTGGTGTCTCTCTCTCCCTCTCTCTCTGCCTGCCTGCCTTGTAGACTTTTGACAGACATTTTTTTTTGTAACAGCATTTTGATCTCACTTGCAGCTCGGCGCTACACCTTCTGTGGTGGGACCATCCTGAGCTGAAAGCTTTTGCCAGCAGAGGGACAGACAGACAGACAAAATCTTCTTCAGCTAAAATCGGAGCCCAAAAAGATCAGCTTTAAAAAAAACATCCCTTCTTCCAAGAGCCTTGCCTTGAATGAATGAGAGTGAACTACAAAATAGGCCTCGCTCACCCAACAGCAAACGTTTGAGAGGGGGAAACTGCAGCTGAAGAGGGAAGGGGGAAGGATGGGTTCTGTGATCCGGGCGGAACAGTTTGCCAGAAGCGTGCAGTGGTAGGACGGACAGCTGAACACTTCAAGCTCAAAGAGCCCACTTGTCCAACGACAAGAGAGACAGAGAGAAGCACACACACGTATTTTCCTTTGGAGAAATAACGCGGGTGGAAGATGCATTTTATATGCCCTGACAACTTTTGATTTTCCTGCCAAGGAAAAGGACACTGTGTGGGATTTGTTTTTCGTCGTCTGGCAAATCTTTAATCAATATTGATAATATGACTGTGAAAAGGAGCAGAGGACTGGAGCAGAGAGCATTCCCGGACTTGACTGAGGAGAGGAGAGAACACACAGGCTATTTGAAGCCATCTGACTCCCATCTATATGGCTCACAGCAGCTGTCAATGACAACTGTTTTGGAAGTGAACAGACACACATTGCACACACAATGGCAGTGTCGTGTCGCTGAGAAGCATTTGACCAAGCAAGCAAGCAAGGGCTCCGGAGCTTTCATAAAAGGACTATTTTGTGAAATCTGGACCTCCACCCACAGGGAACAACTGGTCGGCCTCTTGATTTGGGAAGGACACGAGGGGGATGGGGCAGCCAACACAGGATAGACACGCACATGCGCGCGCGCACACACACACACACACACACACACACACACACACACACACACACACACACACACACACACACACACACACACACACTTACTCACTGGGTCAACAAGCTCTAAAAGCTGTGTACACTTGTATATATGTGAGTGTGTTAAGTGAACCTGCCTCAAGGCAGATCTCAAGTGTGGCTGGAGATAGCTTTGAAAATGGTTCCATTTAAAGATGGGTCCTTGATGTTTTTTTAGACATTGGCAAAGCTATTCAGATTTGCCAAAGATATATACATATGTGAACAGTGAAAAGGCATTAATATATTTATGTTGTTTTTGTTTTCGTTTTTCGTTTTCTTCTTCTGCTGTCCCAAAAGTGAAAATTGCAATCATGTCTGATTTGGCTGTATCACAGCCGTGTAATATATATATATATATTTTAAAAAAAGACTCTAGATATTGGCACCAACCCCCCCTATACTGTGTTGTTGCAATGCAGAATTTGTGAATAATCGTAAGTGTGTTCTGTAGTATTGGACAAAAAAAGATTGGTATTACCCTTAGTTAAGAAAACCAACAGCACCATGGAGCACATGTCTATTAAATGTATTGTAAATACTCCAACTTCCCCTGAATGTATCACTGGTTTACTTACACTAAATTTCTCAAGTACTCAAAAGAAACGGAAGCAAAATGCTATTTTACTATTATGGCTTGAAGCATTTTTTCCCAGGGTCACTGCGTTGTGTATTTCTCTCGCCTTTGCAGCAACTAAATGGCACTGTAGCCTTTGGTGCCTGTAAGGGAAATGTATTGTTTCTCTTTTTTTTTTTTTTTTTTTAGAATTTTAGAAAAATGACAATAAGAAAGTGAATAAGTAAGCAAAGGATATGCCAAACACACAACATGGAGGTAGTTTCAGATCAAATACTGACCTTGCAGGAGAGAAAGCAGGTTAGGTTTATTTACCTCACAGGCCCCATTGTGTGAATCAGCTCTATTTTGTAGTCCATGTTGATTCGAGCGTTCTATCTGCAAAATCACACACAAGACCAGCTCTTTCAAACAGGAAAGTGTAGCAAAATCCCCCAAAACAAGTTCACTAGTGACAGCAGGAACAGAACATACTGAACATGGTCGTCTATAATTGAGAAGAGGGGGACGTAAGTGTCAAAACAAGAGACATAGGCCTATTATTTGACACCATATGTGACATTTCTTTGTTTTGTTGTTTTCTTTCACCATTCTGGCAGCTGGTTGTAGATTAATATCAGCTTTTGACAAAAGTGTCGAAGGACGAGGAAGCAGGAGTGCATTTCTTGCCACTCTGATGTGACCACGTTTTATTTTAATGGACAACGGCATAGCTTGAGGAATATGACCATTACCAAGCCAGCTTCCAGTAGCTAATGGACCTTAATTTTTTTTTTCTGCGCGCGCGTTGTATTATCGCTCACCAGGACTTTCAAATCTGCCTGCCCATCACTCCCTTTCAACAGCATATTTGTTTGACTGGGACAACTCAAGCTATTCTTTTAAAAATGTAAAAGCCATTAAAAATTAAAACTATGTCATTTACAGAGTCTGTGTAAAGACGTTATGATGCCAGCATTTACAGTGTCGCTGGCATATTAAGGTGTAAATTGTGAGATAGCCTTCCCAGTTACGGTACCAATTTTAGCATGGAGGCACTATTTGTAACGGCGCGCTTTGGACGGGGTCATTTGCAGGCTGCTGGTGGTGAGCGAGGGAGAGCGCGCGAGTCGTGCGTATCACCACAGTCACTCAAGCCCCGGGTTAGCTTAAACGGCCGGACCGGGGGAAACACGAAACAGGATACCCGATAGCTGCGGTTCTCGTGGTTAGAATATTTGTGAAGTTAACGCATAATCTTAAACCAGGAGCTCATAAATTGTTGGGTGCTAATTGGAGCAAGAACCGGGCTGTCAATCACATTAGACCGAAACACACAGAGGCCCCACTCCTTTTTTGGAAACAGAGCAAGGGATCGAGGGCCAGTTGTCACTATGCGTGCCCTTCACCAGCGGGACAAGCAGTCGTTCAGCAGGTCAGCTAGGATGCAGCGTGATACACGGGTAAACCGGTCAGAGGAATTTTAATCAGCAAGTAAGCTGTATATCGCCTACACCACTTTGGATTCATTTTAACGCATACGATATGCCACAGTTGATTTGACTTGATCTGTGAAATATGGCAGTCACAAAGCTCTGGCTCAACCTGTGTGGAAAATGTAAGCGTGCAAGTTGGCACTTTGAACCATTAAATACCCCTTGTTATAGTAAATATCCACAGATTAATCAACTGACCAGTGCGGAGCTGGCGATTTAGGCTACAAGCCTTCGCCCATGTTGTCATTATCACACAATTCAAGATCCAGCCTTCAGCGGTCAGAATTTTTTATTGTTTGGCAGATGACCTTGCTGCCTGGTCCAGGAACGGTCGCCTAAAATAACCTGTCGTTGGCTCAATGAGACGGCCATGCTGTTTGCATCAAAAACTCATGGGCACAAAGCCGCAAAATAGCCAGCGTTCAATTTGACAGTGAATTACGCGCTCTATGATGTCAATTTGTGCGAACTGAGTCTGTGCCATGTAGGTTGCCTGCCACACTCCATTCGGGCACGAGGCCATAACGCGCTGCTTCAGCTCCCAGACCTAACGGGTAGCCCAGGACGAGGAGCGCAACCCACCCAATTTGTTTGCACGTTCTGAAAACTTGAGTGGCCTACTGTAATGAATTAACATTTTTTTTACCGTGACGTAAATGGTGACCACTTTGTGTTGTGCGTCGAGAGATTCCTTCAATATGGACAATTGTCCATAGGTGAAAGGTGTCCAATGCGTCAAATTAGGCCTACTTTGAAAATGTCCGATTTCAGGTCTGTGCTTAATTTAAGATGGGAAGTAGGCTATGGGATATCCCGATGTGTGACCAAGGGAGCGTCGACCTGTGTTACTCACCCAGGGGCTACTGTCTTGGTCCTCAAGCGGTTGCGCATTCATCAATAGCTTTGCGCGGGGTTGTTAGTCAGTTGCACATCGCCGTGGAGGTTGAGGAATGCGAACCTCGCTAATGCGGAAGCTGTACGGCAGCTTTGTGTGACATTCAGACCATCCACATGTGCCGCATGGCTGAAGATTCTCACATCCCCGACGCTGGCATTTTTCACATTAGTTAACATAATCGCTCCAAACTCCCTTGGAGCGAAGGGAGCCGAGGCAAACACGAGAGACATAAAGGACCCAGGGGACAGGGACACATAGCTGTCCGAGAGGCAGAGCTGAATGGTGTCTGTCATCATTAGAAGCCTACCACAGAGCGAAGATTATACACCCTCATGAGGTAGCAAAACAGAGCTTATATAAATTACTATAATGTTTCAGAAAAGGCCGCCAACTAGGTAGGCCTTTTTTGTTGTTCATGTCTTGATAGGTGGGCCTACTACTGTGAATCTTATGCCTGCTTCTGGAATCTGTGTACAAGAAATGTGTCTGTGTATATAGAAATGAGGCATCATCCAAATACATTATTTGAACATGTTCTCCTTGTGATATAAATTACACATTGTTATGTTTTTCCTGCAGTAGGCCTACCCAAATAAGTATCATTATAAGTAGCCCTTGAAATGACATGTGCAACAAGTTTTTTGTCACACGTCATTTTAAGGGCTCCGTAACAGTATAGTTATTAGGCTACTGCTGGAAACAATAACATTAAGTAAGGATGAATAAGTCTCTTTTGAGAAAGTCTCATAAATTACCTTACTGACACCAGTCTAACTCACAAATCTTTGCAGAGTCGCACCTGTATGCAAGGTGTAGACTACACACCACCACCACACCGGGGAGTGCATCAACATCAAGGGCAGTCATGGGTAAGTGGTTGCCGGTTCAACTCCCTACCAGCTAGGTAAGTGGGGGGGGGGGAGTGCTCTCCTCCATGACTGATGTTCTGAACTGCTCCCTTGGGGCATCATTGGGTGCCATTGCACGGAAGAGGCATAAATGCAATTTTGCTGTGTGCCACAAGCACTGTATGCTGTGGAGTGCTGTGTCACAATGACAACGGCAGTTGGAGTTTCCCAGTTGGGATTTGCACTTTAGGCTTTCACAACATTCCTCGACGGGCACAGCTTGACTCCTCACTTGGAAATGCAATAGGGGAAAGAGGGAAGGAGAGGAGAGGTGATGACTTTTGCTTTCTTGTTATCGTCTCTCCCTCAACCTGACTTAAAGGAGGGCTGAGAAGGGAGGCAGTGTTAAGTGAGGGTATCCGGTTTCCACACACAGCAAGTTGTTTGCATTTTAACTGGCGCAGAACACTTCGTACAATAGGGCAGAAATCACTGGGTCTTGTGCTGGAAATTCCTCACATAGCTAACACACATTCGCTACAGTGTGCAACACAGAAGAAACGGGTAATTCAATGTAAACATCTGACAACATGTCAGATAAAAAGACGAGATAAAACAAAGCATTTATACCACAAAGGGCCGCAAGAAAGAAACCTTGAAAAGATGTTACTTTAAAGGCTATGGGTACTTACGTGTAAACTGGTAGCACACACAGGCATTTGAAAGCTAAATGTCATAGAGGTAAATGACCAGTGACAACAATGACAATTGTCATTATGATAGGCCTCTGACAATGAAAAATAATTTATATGAATTACGTGTGTCATGACTTTTGTAATCTCTACTCTGTAATGTCCAGAATATGTAACCTTTCTTTTAATGTGTGTTGTGCAGAGAGGGAGAGAGTGTGAGAGAGAGAGAGAGTGTGTGTGTGTGTGTGTGTGTGTGTGTGTGAGAGAGAGAGAGAGAGAGAGAGAGAGAGAGAGAGAGAGAGAGAGAGACAAAGAGAGAGAGAGAGAGAGTGCAAATGGATGTGATAGCTGCCATAAACACTGCAAATTTCCAGGGCGCCATTGCATGCTGGTGCAGCATATGCATCAACAAATTCATTGACAGGCTGCATTAACAAATTTGCCAAAAAATGAAAAGAGTGTAAATATTGTCAGGGAAAATGCAATCACTGACCTACATACAATGTGTCGTACAGTATAGTGGAGAAACTGGAGCGTACCAGTCTAGGAGAAACTGAACTGAAAAAGCAGCTGTTGGTCTCCTTTAGCACTACTGCCATGCAGGTCCGTCTGCCTGACACCATATACTCTAAATCGGACTGGAAATCAAGTCTCCGGAGTGCATTGCACTTTTGGTTTTTATTTATTTATTTTTATTTTTATATGGACCCCTTGGAAGATTTACAACTTCAGCCAGCCAACCTGTCCAAATACTAGAAATTGTTATTGACGACGTTAACAAAGTTTGTGCACATACAGTACAATATAGGACAATGGTTCCCAAATTGGGGGTCAGGGCCCTTGGTGGGCATCACAGAGGTACTGCAGAGGGCTGTGTAGAAAGAAGGGACTTTGCATAAATACGGGAAAACCACAAATAAACAGTTAACATAATTCCATGAATTGGTTAATAACAGTAATCACTTGTATGTACTACTAACTTTTCCTGTGTGAATGTCAAGTGAAAATGTAGCAGTAATGATGGACAAAAATGTTTGGAGTTTTGAATGTGAGAAGGTGATGGGGGGTAGGAGGGGGCGGGTGTGGAAATATTCTTGTGTCCAAAAAAGGGGGTCGCAGCAGAAAAAGTTTGGGGTACACTGGTGTAGGCGTTAGGCAGTGCCGGCCGTCAGCCACTGAGGAAACTGTCACGGTTATGGATATCAAGACGCGGGGCTGCTGCTGCTGCTGCTGCCTACAGCTGTAGCCTACTCAACTGAACACTTTGTCAGGCGTCTCGAACCTGACTACATGTCAAACATGCCAATGTGCTTTACAGTCTGTTACACCGTAACTATCCACGAGCTGCCCTTGTTATTTCAGACAGGATTTTGGCAATGAACGTGATCAGACATTCAATGGCATGTTTGTGTTATGTTGGGTTTTTTACCTCTCTACTTCTGTGCGGTGGAAGCAAAGATTGATTTACCCCCTTAAGATTTCCAGCTATGCAGCCCCTGCATGCCAGCACTTAGACTAATTGACGGCTGCATTTAAATTGACGTACCACACATTGAGCTCGACGATTAGTGGTGCACGGGATAATGCGGCTAGAGATTGAAAACCTAAATTGTAGTCTCACGGGTGTAGATGTGTATGTAAGGGGGGGCTGGTGTCTGGTGACAGGAACACCCTTTCAAACCGGACACAAGTGTATAGGCCCACTCCCAGGGATCCAATAATATATATACAGTAGGCCCAAAACTTAAAGCCCCAGAGGTCTCCAACTTTTCACAGATTGAGGGCTATCAGAATGTTGAAAATCTGAGCATGCTCAGCAGCTCAGTGCTGCTTGTTCAATGTCATCTAGCAAACGAAGGCCCTACCATTCCATTCAAGCACACTTAGTGTGGTCGTTAATTCACTAAAATATAAACACACCAATAACTAGGTAATCGTTAAAAAACAATAAAATCAGAAAAAGTGCTTTTTTTGTCTTAACACGGCAGTCCTTTGCTTTTTGAAACATCCCTTGGCAACACCTCACAAGTTTCTCTTTTTCTGTTTCCTTGTTGCTGGTGACACCCGCTCTGTGCGCACATTCAGCAGGTCTTGCCACAAGAAGATTTTGACACCATGCCACACCAGGCCATACCCTACCACTGCAGCACAGTTTTATTGGGGTATAAATTGGTGTATAACATTGGTGGTGCTTCAGACTGGCACAGTTGTGTAAGGCTATGTACAGTACGCGAATACACTGCAGGCACACACCGTGGGTGTGTGTGTGTGTGTGTGTTTGTGTGTGTGTGTGTGTGAGAATGTGTGTATGTGTGTACATGTGTGTGTAGATGTGTGTGTGTGTACGTGCATGTGTGTGTGTGTGTGTGTGTGTGTGTGTGTGTGTGTGTGTGTGTGTGTGTGTGTGTGTGTGTGTGTACGTACATGTGTGTGTGTGTGCTGACTGTGTCTCTGACCTTTGACCTTCAGAAGTTACAAAGGCGAGCAGCTCGCTCAGGTCAGCTGGACGCTGGGTCCACTTGGACTTCAGATTTATGAAACACTCTCTTTCTCTCATGCTCTCTCTCTCTCTCTCTCTCTCTCTCTCTCTCTCTCTCTCTCTCTCTCTCTCTCTCTCTCTGTCTCTCTCTCTCTCTCTCTCTCTGTCTCTCTCTGCCGATGTTTGTGTCACCAAAAGACTGAACAGAGTGGCAAAGCAGCCAGAGAGCTACCACACGCCACCACCACTACCACCACATAGCCCCGCGATCACCCCTCCATGCCAACCCTACGACCCACCCCACCCCCCCCCCCCCCGCCCCCCCCCCCCCCCCCCCCCCCCCGCCCCCCCCCCCCCCCCCCCCCCCCCAGCTGTCTTAAAGGCACTCCAAGGCAGGAAAAGCTTGGCCACTGAATGAGCTTGCGGTGCCAACATTTCAATGTCACGTTGTGTCTGCAAGATAGATTGTTCCTACTCCAGCAATCACTATTTTTAAGGTGATGGACGGCACTTCTTAACTGCCGCTAGATTCTTGAATGGGAATGGAGAGAGAGCGGCAGTGCGACACGGCGC
Source organism: Engraulis encrasicolus (assembly GCF_034702125.1). Taxonomy (NCBI): domain Eukaryota; kingdom Metazoa; phylum Chordata; class Actinopteri; order Clupeiformes; family Engraulidae; genus Engraulis; species Engraulis encrasicolus. The sequence goes on along the minus strand of NC_085874.1, from coordinate 19,702,734 downwards.
AGCGCGGGTGGTATATCTTCCATTTATTATAAGAGGCACGTCCTGGCTGCCATTTGTAATCCCATTTCATCATCTGGCTCCTAGGGTTTCTGTTTGTGTCATTTGTGCGTTTAGCACGATGTTTACATGTGTCACTGTCTTGGGGAGGCTAGCATGGAATAGAGGGGGTAAGATAAGTAAAGAAATCAGCTCGCTGGCTCTCATAGGAAAGATAAAAAACAGCAATTAAAGAGTTTAGTTGCAAAATGTATATCCATTCTGGTACATTTTGGGAAATTGACATTGTTGTATTGGTCATTGCATTGGATTGCATTGCAAAATGCATTTTTTTAGGCTTAAAATGTTTTTCTCAAAATATTTGATTGGCAAGAATTCACACATAGATGACAGGACGTCTGACCAGTCATTTCCAATAATAAAATGCAAAAGTCAAAAACTGGCATTTACGTCATCTTGCAATGAAGCTCTTGCAACTAGGGATTCTGTTGGGGACCCAGTTTACCCACCCTGGGTCATTTCCAGTCCCAGCACATCTCTCCTAGTTCCTTCCTGTAACTCTTCACTGTCCATCTGAAATGAAGACCCCAATATCTTTAAAATACACCAATTGCAAAATGAGCTTTAGTTTTGTTCTGCTTGTGCATCTGTAGTCCTATGGGTCTGTGTGGGCAGAAGCAGGGGACATTTAGAAGCAAGGACAGGTAAGTCAATTGCTTGATCTCACAGAATGCTGGGGATTAAGTATCAGCTATATGCTAAATGTCAACAGTGCCCTGCACACAGAAAAGTCATTTTTTCCCTTTTTCTTCACGTGCCCTGACCTCCAGACCCGCTCTGATCATAGTAAACAAACATGGTCTTACCTGGCCAGGTAACACGAGACACATAAGCTTCCTGCCACCAAGCCCTTAAGAGCTGGGGCTCTCCCACACAGACCTTGCCATTAGGCCCCCTCTGCCTTGGGGGGTATGGGGGTCCGACTGTGGAAGAATGGAGCGGGAGGGGGGCGTGGAGGGTGGTAGTTGGAGCAAGACCAGGGGAGCTAAGTATACGTACGTATATGTTCATGGTGAAAGTATAACCAGGAAGTCTGAAATGAGAAGAGCAGACAAAGTGTGTGTGTGTGTGTGCGTGCGCGCACGTGTGCATGCGTATGAGTGTACAGTAGTACCAGATCATTTTATCCACTTTACTTTACTTGAGGAGACACAGAAGACGGAAGGACAGAAAATTGTTTCAAAGATGTGACATAGCACTACTGCATGCTATACTGTATGTGGTCAAATCCTTCCCATTAAATTGAATATTTATGGGATTGCTTTTATATGGTCTGTCATTAACATGGTATATGGTTCCATGCTGTTAAATGTTGTGGTACTGCAACCAAATGTCAACATTTAGGCAGAGTTTATGGGCTTGAAGACCGTTTTGAAGTTTGAAAATGGACGTGTTTTACCATTTTTACTATTGAGGTTAGTGAAACCAGATTTTTTAAATGTAACATGTTTTCCTACCCTCTTGCGACATATCAGTCAAGAATTGTAATGACAGCTATAATATCTCCGCAATTATTTAAAGACTTTCATGGTAGTAATGTACGGTAATAGTATACTCAATATGCTTAAGTGCAGTTATTGAAGAACTGTGTACTGTGTATACTATGTACTGGGTGTATAGTTCACAGTGTTCTGGTTTTATGATGCTAAACCAGAGACAATGAAAAAACGAAACAATCTTTGGCTCAATCTCTCTGTCTCTCTCTGTCTCTCTCTGTCTCTCTCCCTCTGTCTGCCTATCTGTCTGTCTGTCTGTCTGTCTGTCTATCTGTCTGTCTGTCTGTCTCTCTCTCTCTCTCTCTCTCTCTCTCTCTCTCTCTCTCTCTCTCTCTCTCTCTCTCTCTGTATCGGTGGATGTTTGTGTCACCAAGAGGCTGCCTAATGTAACTGAATATCAGCGGTGCACATAGTGTACTAGAAGGCCTAGAAGGCATGCGCTTAAACACTCTTTCATGTACACAGACTTTTACGACACATGGCCATGGGTCAGGGCCGTTGATTGAATGGCGGTGTTTAAATCGACCCCCAGGCTACGCTACGCTTCTGCTGCCCAGTGGCACCCCTCTCTCTCATCAGCTGTTTCTTCATCATCATTTATGCTGTCATATCCCCGCCGCACTCAACAATGCGCCTCCTGATATCCCACAATTCCACATGCCTCGTGTTGCACGACATTATGTCGTCCGTGAGTGTGCAAATTGCTCAGATCAGGCCATGAGCATGTTGTGATCAGGCAGATTAAATGTGAATATACATGTTGTGTATTAGGAATGTTTCTTTGTGACATTTGGGAACGTTCTTACTGCTAAACCCTATTCTGCAACGATTACTGATTGTTAGTCATTGTAAGCAGCAGAATAAGCAGAGCTCTTAGGGCTTTAATCACTTTGCCCCCAAAATTGAGGCCTCCTAAATCAATATTGACAAAAAAAACGGATTATTATTATTATTTAATTATGTGGGGGGGCACCTGACCAGTTATGGTTAGGGCCTCCAAAACTTTAGCGGAGGCCCTGCTGTTGGTAAATAACTGGTTAGTGTAAAGCGAATTGTAAACTATTTAAAGGAACTATTTAAATCGAAACAGCTCCTGGTTTACCACCTTGGTACTGTGCTCCTCTTGACCTTGTGACAGTAAGGCTGCGTCCCATTTCTACCCTTTCTACTTCCACTTGCACTTCACTTCGTTTGGAGTGAACTTCAAAAGCGAGTCATTCCCTCGACACTTATTTTCGCATTTCAAGAAGTGGCTTACCGTCAACAAACAGTAACTGGTACAAGTTAATGTATAACAGCAATTAACATTACAAAAGAGAAGTGTATGTCAAGGTTTGGGAAGGAGAAAAAGGCCCTTTGTTTGTTCATTACCATGTGCTACTGTTTGTGCACAACTGGGCTCCCGATCTCGTGACAGTGAGACAGGTGACTCGGAGGGAGAATCTGACTGTCTTCACGAGGTGTGACGATATACTGCCCTCTGTGTGTGTGTGTGCCATGACACAATGGTGCAGGTGAAGCCGGTGATGAAAATGGGCATGCATTTGGCGTGCAGATGAAGGCGGCTGTGGGGCGGAGGGGAGCATAAACAGTAGCTCTCACTCATTCGCTCTCTCACTCTCTCTCTCACTCTCTCGCTCATTTGCCGACAGACACGCTAGTGGCAGTCACACACACACACAGACACACACACACAGACACACACACACACACACAGACACACACACACACGCAAATGTTAGTCGCTGGCAGGGAAAGTACAGGACAGGAGGGGTCAGTTGTCCTGGGCCTATGTAAAGAGAGGGGCCCAGAACTGAGTCGCCATAACATACCGGTATGTATTTTTTTGGGGGTGGGGGGTTTCAGATGACTTTGTCCCAGGCCCCGCCAAAGCTGTCACTGGCCCTGGTTGTTTGTAGGCAAGCAAGCAGTGGGCAGGAGCAGGAGTGGAGCTATGGTGGCAGCAAAGGACTGCTGACAGCTTTCGCTGGGCCCAGGACAAAGTCATCAGAAAGGGCCCCCTACCCAATACATAAAAATGTCATGGAGAGGCAATTCTGGGGCCCCTATCTCCCTGGGCTCGGGACAACATACCCCTTTGTCCCCCCATGTTGCCGGGCCTGGGTGGCAGCAAAGGGCCCCGCGGGCCAGGCGAGCAGAGCAGAGCGGAGCAGAGCGGAGCGGAGCGGCACTGCTCACTGTCGGGGAACAGGTGGGCATAGCGCCTGTCAACTGGCCAGAGATTGATGCCCCCGGCGTTACTGCACTTCTGGGGATACTCTTACAGCGCGGACAGCTGTGGCCACAGTCTGAGGAGCAGTGTTGTCTTTTTACAACAACGCTTTGGACACTCTGGAGCCGGCCTGCCTGCCAAACGCCGGAATGAACTCCAATGATTATTAGGGCCCATCCTGTCCGTCCAATGCCATACGTCCGTCCGTCCGCCTGCCTGCCTGTCCGTCTGTTCATCCATTCATCCATCCATTCAGCCGCCTGCTTGTCCTCCGTCCCACGTGGCTGTATACAGGGAAGCCGACAGGAGGGGTGTGTGTGTGTGGGGGGGGGGGGGGGGGGGGGGGGGGGTGGGGGGGGGGGGGGGGGGGGGGGGGGGGGGGGGGGGGAGATTCATTGAAAGGACTTGTTATTAAATATCCCTAGTAATACACCATCTGTAGGAGAGAGGGGGCCCATAATTGGGTCCTCATTACATTTTATGTATTGGATCGGGGGCCCTTTCAAATGGCTTTGTACTAGGCCCGGCAAAAGCTGTCAGCAGCCCTGGCTGTACAAGTTGCTTGCACATCATAAGAATACAGAATGAGCGTGTGTGTGCGCGCATAGCTAGCCAGACATCATTTATGTTGCCAAAATCAGAGTCTCTCATTCCAAGGTGATCATATTCTCAAATGGCCTGTTGATAATTGTATAGAATAAGTGCAGTATTAGTAGGCCTATGTAGCCATAATGTACTGTAACAGGATACTTGGATATCATCGATCAAGGCAAGGCAATTTTATTTGTATTGCACATTTCACACACAAAATGCAATTCAATGTGCTTTACAAACAAAGTAAAACAGAAAGATTTAGTAAAATAGAAAAATAAAAGCATAAGGTATGGCAGGTGAAAATAGAATAATTTGTTTTGTTTTAATTACTGATTTAGAAAGCATAGTTTGGCAAAGTATGATTGATGAATAAAATGCTTGATTATACTTAGTAATGACCATTTTGACCCTGTATGCCATGACACGGTCTATGTCCCTCTTACGAGCCTCAGTCTGAGAAAACCGCTTTATCCCGTGTGGAGGGTCAGCAAGCATCGCCATGTGATTGTGTTCGATGATGTGTCTCATGTAGCTCGGAATGGTAAATGAAAAAAAGGGCTTTTTGTGGATCTAAAGAGACAAAGCCATTCAGAGCCTCATCTACATGGCCTTAACTGAGGACATAGAGGTCATGTCCTCTGTATTTTTTTCCAGTAATGTAAAATGTATCTATGATAGAAATCGATATACAAAGCGGATTCCAAAAAAGTTGGGACACTAGGTAATTTGTGAATAAAATCAAAATGCTGGCATTTTCAAAACATTCAATATGTTAACAAGGTAGAACATTATGCACAGACAACATATCAGTTGTTAAAGTCAAGCAGAATTTTTTTTGAGGTAATTATGTGATCATTTAAAATTTCACCCTTGCAACAAATCCCATAAAAGTTGGGACAGGGCCAATGAAATGCTTTTTATATTGGATAAGACTAAACACAACACAAGGGATGAGACTGAACAGTTAGATACTTTGACTGATGGCATAATTTTATTCAAAAATTAGATATTTTGATGTGCGAGACATGATTTCAGCAGCTCAACTGATAGGTGTGTTCTTCAACTTGTTTACCTTTTTGTTATGCTTAATATGTGGCATATCCTGACTGCAAGAAAACAATTTTGTGACCTGTTTACTCTAATGATGGACCACACTGTTGGAACATAGTAGAGATTGAAATTTGCCACCTTTATGGGGCAATATCTAAAGGCGGTGCTCCAAAATATAATGCCTTGGTAGCTATGTTTGCTGTTTAAAGTCTGTATGTATCATTCAACATTCATTTTAATGCTCTACATGAGTAAGAAGACCCTAACCAAGTCACCTCTGCACCCCCTTACCATCATATATGCTGTCTTTCAGACTGACCACTAAATCAAGCTGAAGTGTTCATTTTCTATATAACCTGGAGGGTGCATGACTCCATAATTTTCAAAATGGATTTAATATTTACCATTCTGTAATCAGAGGACAGTTTCACATGTCTCCTAGGTCCATAGAATGAGCTTTTCCGCACGCAACACTGTTTAATGTCTGCATCATGTGCATTAATCAAGTGTTGTGTTTATGGTCATTTTTTCGAGAGCTGTCATTGTTGGAGTGTCATAGTTTGCTTATTGACCACGAGTATGTCATGATCTCATAACTCATGCAATGATTACACAGAACTCTGTATTACGGAAGTAGGCCTTATATGCCTGCAATTTTGATAATTCAATCTTTCTGTGTAATAGATAAGTAATTAGTCCCTCAAAATCTTCGCTGCTGAGTGCCATAGCCTCTATGTGATGGTATTTTATTTGTGCATTCATGTTGGCAGTCAATATAGTTCCTTTAAAAATGTTCTTCCTTGTGTAATTTGTAGAATTATCCAACTATTACAAAATGTTTTGGCCCTGTCCCAACTTTTTTGAGATTTGTTGCATGGGCCAAATTTTAAATGATCACATAATTACCTCAAAACAATAATTCTGCTCAACTTTAACAACTGATATGTTGTCTGTACATAATGCTCTACCTTATTAACATATTAGATGTTTTAAAAATGCCAGCATTTTGATTTTATTCACAAAATACAAAGTGTCCCAACTTTTTTGGAATCCGCTTTGTATGATCAACAATGATAAATTCAGTCTGCCACCCCCATTTATCCTCAAGGCAGT
>NC_085874.1:19686191-19691191 GCF_034702125.1 Engraulis encrasicolus | reverse complement strand
TCATCTGTTTCATCCAGGATGACATTGACCTGATTGTAGTCTAAATCTGCATTAAATACTTGATGCTTCTGACTTAGATACTGGCCTATATGTAAAGCTGACATCGTAGTTTCCTTTTCAGGTTAAAGTGTTCTCTGCTTATTCTCCACCAGAATGTTTAGGCTTATCTGAAGTTAATACTATTATACAATTACCTTTTATACACCATAAAATGCAGTGTTAAATCAACACTTGGTGAATATTTCTGGGACCAAATGCAATCTAGAAGTGGTTCAATTTACTCTCTAGTGTTGTATTAACACTACAAAACCTACTGTGCGGGTATGTGCTGAACAAGACAATACAATCCAATATAAATGTGAATGCTTATTTTGAATGATCTGGATCAGGGTATGAAATATACATACAATATACATATTTACAATATCACTGAGACCCAAACCCGAAAAGTAGACAAAGCTGTCAAATATACATCATTGTGTTATTAGGCTTATAGGCCTAACACAAATTGGAACATTTTCTTTTTCATCTGTCAATTGAAGAGTTTGTTTTGACACTATTGTCCCTGTTAATGCATTTTACTGTACTGCCTCAGACCAGATGAATCAGGGCATTGAAGTTAGCTCCATCGAGATCTATGAAGTGACCTTGAAGTAGGCTACATACCCTACTGTGTGTTTTGAAAATGCCAGTCAGAAGCATTATTTGAAATGATGAAGAACCTTCAATCAAAAGGAGAAACTATTGTTCATGTACTATACTAAACTTTGTGTTTGTCAATTTTGTCAAAAGTGCTCTAGAAAATAAAAAAGGATGCAGATTTTCTTTATCATCATTGAAAATCCCTTTGTCTGTCGTTTTCAAGTTGTTTATATCATTTATTTAAAGAAATGTTCTGTTGAAGGACATATAAGCCCTACTTTCTGTTGGATCACGAGTCATGAATTATTTTCAGTGAGTAGGCCTAATTTACATACATGTTTTAACTCCTATGACTTTAAGGACAGTATTTTGGTTTCATGCAACTCCTGGAGGTCAAAATCATACCAATTTGCTGACAAACTTATATGTATAAGGTGCAATATCATCTATCTATATTATAGGTAGATATAGGCTATGCGTTGAACATATCTACAATCTAAAAAACAATCCATTGGCAGACTAGTATTATAATTATTTATGGTTTACTTTTTCCAATATACTGGAATAGAATCATTATACCACACTTGATTTGAAAAAAAAGAAAAAAAAGAAAGATTTACACTGTCACAAAAATCATAAGTCACATAAACCTGTGAACCTGAGACAAGATCATGCATATTTTAACCCAAGGAACGTCCCTCAGCCTGAAAAGTAGGCCAACAGCACCCTCCTCTGGCCACTCCATTCACCAGCACAGTTTGATTTCCTCCAACATGACACGGGACATGCTATAAGAGTAGAGTAGAGTAACTTTATTGATCCCGGGGGGAGATTAAGGTGTCAAGTACTGTAACAGAGGCTAACTAGCAGAGTTGGCGTGGAACGTTGGTAAAACCTCCCTCCTGAACCCTCATACAGTGTCGATGCCATTGGGCTGGGGGACTGGTCCTGCTGTGCCTCCCATTTCCGAACCGATGTTGTTGACGAGGTTGCACGTTCGCGCGCCGAGGGGGACGAACAAGTGCAAGATGACCTCCGCTTACATAAATACACATAATGCCCACATGAACATTTCCAGACACAGGTAGTCAGGGAGTGAAAAAATAAAAAATACAGGAAAAAATTAAAAGGCAATACAAGATACAGTACTACCAGATATATAAGACAGGGCAAACAAATGCCATTTTGGCTTCCCATGCACCTTATTTCCATATTTTTCAACATTTGAGTATTTGATTAATGCAGTGTTTCCTAACCTTTTTTATCCGGACTAAAACCTGAGTCTTTTTGTCATTCCATGAGTAGGCCTACCCCTCACCCATGCATGCTCTGTCCGTTCCTCTATCCCAGAGCTGGCCCGTGGCATAAGTGAACTATGCGATGGCTTAGGGCCCCCATGGCACCAGGGGCCCCCCATGAGTAACAAAGTTGCAGAGAGAAATGAACTCTCATTTTTTGTTGAAAAAAGGTTCGCACACTTCTTTGGATTTTTCTTCTTTAAGTTATTTTTTCTTCTTTTTATTTATTCATTCATTGGCAATGACGTTTCGACCTCTCGGTCTTCCTCAGATTCGGTGAAAACGTCATTGCCAATGAATTAATAAATAAAAAGAGGGAAAAATAACTTAAGGAAGAAAAATCCAAAGAAGTGTGCGAACCTTTTTTCAACAAATACGTAACCTTTTTGTTCAGCACAAGGGGGGGGGGACGAATGGGGCGCTAGTCCTACTGAAAACCGCGGATTTACTGTCCTTGTGCATTTATCCTATTCAACCACAAGAGGGCAATACCTCCTCATGCATGGTTTTGATTTGACTGTGTAAACCTACTTGTAGTTTGGTAATGAATGCAAACGTGTGCCACATGGCCAGTGAAGGTGATGACAAAGGGAGTTTGACAATAAACTGAACTAAACATGCATGAAAAGTGTGAGAAAATCATTAGCCTATGAAGCCTATCCTCTGTGGAAAGCATGCAAATGAAATTTCTGATGTGAATGTTTTGCACCCCCAATGCAGGCATAGGCTATTTTAGGCCTATGTTGATGATAACATATCATATTATAGGCCATATCATGTCATTAACATCCAGTGTAGACCTACATTATAGTACAGCATGTTTGAAAATCCTGATTAGATACCCTATGTGGCATATTCATAATAATAATAATAATAATGTTATTATTATTATAATTATTATTGTTGTTGTTGTTAGGCTAATTCTGCTTAGTAATCCTGTATGTCTTGGAAAGACTGCATATCATTGACTTTGCGCAAGAAGAGATGAGTGGAGTTTAGTGGACGTTAAGTCCTCATCACAGGACCTAGTAGGCCTATGGCTACTCATCATGGGGGAAGCAACCAGTCTGACTTTGTTCCTGTGTGGAGATAATTTTCATTTATCAGATATCCACTCTATGTTCAACATACAATAAAATTCAAATAATATAAAGCATAAAATATGGAGACTTGCTTTCAGCATGAGTCTCAGTCCTTCAGGGTCTATTATGTAGCCCTAGGCCTACACAATCTGATAAGAGTTCTTTATTCTAGAAGAGAAGGAAAAACAACTTTGTGTGTAGGCCTAAAGGGGAAATTAATATACATATAACCTTTTGAGGCAAAAGTGGGCTATTTAGCTTGTCTTCCCATATTTAGGCCCTACTTTTTTGGTACAGGCCTTCTTGACAAATTAATTGAGTCTAACGTGGTCTATTCAGAAACTCACAGAAGGGCAAGGCAGCAGATCTTCTTGAATGATTGGTTTGCCAGAATCTGGACTAGTTTGACACCAAGAGCTGTTGAACTGGTTTAGTGACCGCTGGGTGCCGCCTGTGTGGTGAAAAAGGCGGAAGAGTTCATTCAAGGAATAAAACATGAGAGCAGTGGTCGTTCTAGTGCGCTTTTCGACTCAATCACAGCAAAAGCCAGCGACGCAGGGGAAGAAGATCCCGATGAAACCGAGCGAATGTGCTTGCAAATCGCTGTTCGCCGCGGCTTAAAGCTGAGATGTACGGAAACGTCAAACTTTATGGGACCATCCTGATTTATTCAGCACTTTCCAGGATTGTATACGGCGAGAAATCGGGTAAGTTAGGCTATTCAAGCTAGTTAGCACAACAAGCTAGCATTGTAAGACCGTCAGAAGAAGTTGCACGTTTCTCAACGCAATGTTCTTTTAAATGGGAAACAACTGACGACACTACACTTGTCTTCCATAACCTTTCTAACTCGGCCACAAACAGAATGTTGCCTCATACGAGTATGTTTGTGCTGCATTAATTAATTACTGTGTAGTATTTTGGAATTACATGAGGACCTCACATGACTTAATTATTTCTATCCAGTAGCACTTGTACCAACACCGAATTCTCCAGGTTTTCCTGGCGCGTAGCCTACAGTTACAATGTTTCATCGTGGCACGCGCCTGTGTTACAAATCAAGGAGCTTGCTGTAGCCTTCACCACAGAAGTTTGTGATGGCAGTTATCATTGTCGTTAGTAGCGCAGACAGACACCCTGGAAAGTGATATGAATACAGATATATTCCGTGTTGATGTTCTTGGTGACAAGTTCCCGGTGTATCGGTTTCAACAAGCATTGCTTGGATTAGAACTACTACTCAGCTCACGCGAGAGCACTCATTTCCAGTTGACATTTAGAGGGAGAAGGTTTTGATCTAGAATTTTTAAAATGGAAAAAGTGATTGAAATTTCTTTTTCGAGTCTTGTTTATTTGGGTTTGTAGCATATTACGCAGAAAGTATTGTGTGGCAAAGCACAAGCAACTGTGCATAGCCTACACTGATTCCTTGAGACACACTGGGCAAACAACGTTGTGGGTGTAAGCTGGTAGGTGTTGAAGTACAGTCATAGACTGTCGTATGTAAACAGACACCGATATGTTGCAATCTATTTGGACTTGTCATCTTGTTTGTGAATAACTGTAGTAGCCAGTAGCCTATTCAAGACTACACAAATCTATGGCCAACGAACGGCGGGCTTCATGTTCACGCAAGATCTATCAGGTGTCCTCTGCAGCTCCAAAGAAATGTGCACAGTTGGCAAAACACGGGGAAAGAGAGGCTTCTGCTGAAGCAAGTAACTCCAGTTAAAACTCATGGCAGTGGCACACTTGCACTAACGCGTGAGGGGCAGGCTGCAGAAAGCATGCCCTGATATATGAGAGAGAGAGAGAGAGAGAGAGAGAGAGAGAGATTTGCTAATCCTTTGGCCGCGAAAAGCGATGAATAACAATGGGCAGAGCTCGCGCTCCCATTGTGCTTGTTTGTGGCATTGTCTCAAAGCGCCGACAGGGCTCAGTTTTTTCTTCTTCTAACAAAACAATGCTCCACTGGAGC
>NC_085874.1:19628691-19681191 GCF_034702125.1 Engraulis encrasicolus | reverse complement strand
TTTTTGGTTTGAGTTAGTGAACCATGAGTTTTCTTTACACCAGTTGCATTTTTGTTTCGACTTGTTGCTTGTTCTGAAGTTTTCTGAAGTTAGATGATATTCATGGGCATGGAATGGTCTGGATGGAATCAGATTGTGTATGAATGAACCAATTCTCCAAAAGCAACAGTCAGTGAATTGTAAGCAATTGTGTACGAATGCTAAGTACCAAGGTCAAGGGCAGGTTTAAAATTCAGGGGTGCATTTCTCAAAACCAAAGTGAACCCCAGAGTAGAGTTTAAAGTGATACTGTCCCATTTTTGGAAATAAGCTTATTTTACACCTTTCCTTGAGTAAAATAATAGGGTTTTTACCCTTCTCCTGTACTTTCAACCGTTTTCTGGGTATGGTAGTGCAAATTTTACCTCCATTCTAGCAGTTAACATTGAGTCCTATGAGACCAGCTCACGGCTAACTGGTCTCATAGGACTCAATGTTAACTGTTAGCTTGGAGGTAAAATGTGCACTGCCATAACTAGAAAACGGTTGGAAGTACAGGAGAAGGGTAAAAGCCTATTATTTAACTCAAGGGGAGGTGTAACATAAGCTTATTTCCAAAAATGGGACAGTATCACTTTAAGTTTGACACTGTTCAGGGCAGAGCTCATCTCTGAAGATGAGGCCAGTTGTGTTCCTATAAAATCACATGTCTGTTTGTTCTTCAACTGCCAGATCTGCAATAGTGAGCTCATGCTAATCATACCTGGTCTAACCTGCATTCAATTCTCACTATGTTAGATAAAACATGAATGTAGTTAAAAACAAAACAGGGTTCCACATTCGGATCTGCATTTGTCATGTTGCCACCTCATAACTGATACTTTGTTTCAAGTCTCAAGTCGCAATCAGTGATATATGGAATGGAAGCACCATTGTACAGGTGGGTGGCACCGGCACAGGGAAAAAAAAAAAACATTAGCTGCCTGTCTGTATTTGTTTCCGTGGAAACTTGACCTCTGACCCTGCATGTTATTATGGTGGTGTCGTCTGTCAGACAGCAGATTGGACTAATGAAAATTCATTACTCTGCTAAGGACATTGAGGCCATTTCCTGTTCCATGGGGATGGTACACTTAGTGCCACCATGTGCTATTTCTGTCGACCGGTACACGTCTTTGTTTGACACCTGATCATCATCTAGTTGACCAGATGTCCTCAGATTTACAAGGTTTTGGTGGCTTGCCAGCTTTACAAAGAGCTATACGTTCACAATTCATGTTTTGTTTTCTCTTTGCAATAGCGTTGGGAACATTTTAGCTCTTGCATATGGCAAGCGTTAGTGAGACCGACGCAATTACTTTTGCTCTTTGTCCTCATGCTTCACTTAACTGAGTTTTTTTCCATTTGTGAATTTTGAGCAGCAGCAGCAGCGTCCAGCCGGCGCGTGTTGGTTTGGTGTTCCATTACTGGCTGACTAGCCCTGGCCAAACATCTATTACCAATGTCCCCAGTTGTCAGTAATCGGTGAAGGATCTGTGTGTTCAAATTTCCATTGAGTGGTGCTTTGGTGGTCACAACAGGATGCTCAGTTGAAAACTAGATTGTTGATGCTCATGGTTTTTCAAGTCAAGTTTTCAAGTCTTCAAGTCAAGTTTATTGTCAATTTCTTTACATGCACTGGTCATACAAAGAATTTGAAATTGCGTTTCTTGCTCTCCCATGCAGACATAGACTAATCTAGGTAAGGACATAGACAGTATAGACATAGACAGTACTCATACATGGACATAGACAGTATGGACGTAGACATTGCTCATACAGACATTTAAAGTGCAAGACTGGACAACAGAAGACTTGTAGAGAACATACATTAAGAGGAGGTATTTTGTTGTTCTTTTTTCTAAAAGTCCTTTATAGCGTTCTGACATAGTAATAGTAGCATTTGAAGAAATAAATAATTAAAAAAAAGGTTTTTATTAAATACACCAGCAGCAGTATGTGTGTGTGTGTGTTTGTATGTGTTTTGTGTGCGTGTGTGCGTGCGTGTGTGTGTGTGTGTGTGTGTGTGTGTGTGTGTGTGTGTGTGTGTGTGTGTGTGTGTGTGTGTGTGTGTGTGTGTGTGTGTGTGTTTAGTGCAGGTAGAAAGTGCGGTGTGCGTCTGTGTGTGTGTACCTGTGTATGTGTGTGTGTGTGTGTGTGTGTGTGTGTGTGTGTGTATGTGTGTGAGTATGAGTTGTGTGTCAGTGTGTGTATGTTTGGGTTTAGTGCAGAAAGTGCAGTGTGCTTGTGTGTGTGTGTGTGTGTGTGTGTGTGTGTGTGTGTGTGTGTGTGTGTGTGTGTGTGTGTGTGTGTGTGTGTGTGTGTGCATGTGTATGTTTTGAGTTAGTGCAGGTTGAAAGTTCAGTCACAGATGTAGTAGTGCAGGTGGAATGTTCAGTCGCAGATATGGTGGTGGGGATGAGGGGGGGGAGCGTTGTCAGTGGCCTGGCTGGCTAGAGGCTGACAGTGAAGGGAGAGTGGGTTGAGTGTTCAGTATCTTGATTGCTTGATGCATCGTGCTGCTTGCAAGCCTGGTGGTACGGGAACGGAGGCGCCTGTACCTCTTTCCAGAGGGTAGGAGGCTGAACAGTTTGTGTGCAGGGTGGCTTGTGTCTTTGATGATCATCAGTGCTTTTCGGGTGAGGCGTGCGGTGTAAATGTCCTGCAGGGAGGGGAGTGGTACTCCAATGATCTTCTTCTTTCTTTTTTGTTTTGTGAATTTTTTGGGGGGTCTGTTTTACTTTATTTATGATAGGACAGTGAAGGTGGTGACAGGAAGTGAGTGGGGAGAGAGGGAGACGGGGACGGGACGGCAAAGGACCCAGGCCGGGAATTGAACCCTGGTCAGCTGCATGGTAGACGGGTGCCCTACCTTTTGGCCATGGCAGGGCCGCTCATGTTTTTTCTTGATCTTATTGGCTTAGGTTTTACATACAGGCTTTTTCACTCTTCAAGCACTGATTACTCTCTCTGGATTGTTAGAGCATCCTTTAATAAAGTAACAGTTTTGGTACGTTTTTACTTAACTCTTTATGAGTTCTGGTTAACGCTCATCATTGTCAGTGTAGCTCAATGGTCTGCCCAATATTTCTGAAATCCACCTGCACTGTTGATGCTAGAGATGATCTGAAATCATCTGGTGTTGTTGATGATTAAGATGTGCTTCGGTTAGTCTCAGAGAGCTTTGAGGAGAGTTGTCTGTTCCAACGCTCAGATTGTCAGCATCTGTCTGGGGAGTAGAAGTGATGCAAAGAGGGTGGAGTAATAAAGAGGCTTCGAAACCCGCCCACCCAATGCAAAAGAGTGTGCTCAAGTTGGGTCTCCTAAGGGGGCGTTGTCCCCTCCTTCTTCTTGTATTTTTTTGAGGTGTTTGCACGAGAAGTGTGCTACCGCCATCTACAGCGCTAAGGGGACACCATTTATTCTCAACCTCAGGACTCCGAAGGTCTCCTAACCGAAGGTCTCCTAAAGGGGCGTTCACCCGACATAAAGTGGATACCAGACATGAACTAGAATGACTTATCTCTGTCTAGAGTATCTCTGAGTGAGGTGTGAGACGGTAACATCCTTACCCATGCACCTCTTAATAGGGATTTGACAATTGATGGACACTATTTGAAGATTCAAATAATATTTGATTGTGATTTGATTTGATTGAGTTGAGTACAGCCCTATCGGTACAACCCCATTGATACAGCCCTATCATTCTCTCTTGCTGTAAACGGTGTGTGTGGGACTTTCTGACCCGCATTTTGTGTTGAGAATGAAAGTCGATTCATTTGTATTTGCTGAGCAAATGTATACATTTAATGAAACTTTGCTCTAATCATCATTGTCATTTACCACAGTAAGGGAGGTCCATCCAGATTTTTTTTTTTGCATTTTTATGAGTGTGGATTTTGAGACGGACTGAATTCGAACCTATATAGAATATTCGAGTCCCATTCCTACCTCCGAATCACCTCCTAGGGCACCTCCTCCTAGGGCACCTCCTCAGTCCCTTCTCCCCAGGGCACCTCCTCCTCAGCGGGGGCTGACTAATAAGCCAGGGCAGGCCTGTGGAGAGGTGCGGGTTGGGGCAGGCAAGGTCGGCTGCATCTGCTGCTGCTACTACTACAAGCTGGGTAGAGGATGAGACCCATGGGTCTGGCCCATTGAGAGTAAATAGAATGGAGGCCAAAATTCTATTTCATTGTTGAAGCCAAGTTGGAGCCAAGGTTGGACCCAAAAAGACCAAAAAATGGCCAAATCCCATTCATTCCTATGAGAGACATAAAACCCTGTATCTCCCTTAAATGCCACTCCAGGGGGATCATTTTTCGCTCAACTAGTAGGTCCCCTTGCTCTCCAACTTACCAGGGTGGTGATTTTTTTGTGGTGATGTTTTATTTTAGAGAGATATTAAAAGTTAAATTGACCAATGAGCATCAGAACATGGTTTGATTGACAGTTAGAAGTCTTGTTGTTGTCCAATCAGCACCTGCGTTTGGCGTTGCTAAGGTGGAATGTAAGTTGGAATGTTCCCAAATCTGGCTTCAAAGCGTTGAATGGCAAATAGCGTTGATTTGACGTCCATTCTATTTACTGTCAATGGTCTGGCCGCTTGGTCTGGTGCGTCACATGAACTCAAGTGAACTCGTCATGATCTCTCACTGTTTCTTCTCACTTGGAAGAGACGTTGGGTTTTGCAACATTTGAATGCGCACCCCTGTGTAAGCGTGGAAATGTTGAGGCAGTACTGTAGCTGAGTCAAAGAGCAGTCATTTTGAATAGTAATGGTCACACTGAGATCGTCCCAGCTTCTAAGGAGCAATTTTAATATTGTTATTGTTATGGTTATTATTATGTAATTGTAGTAGAAGAAACGGAAATCTATTGCTTTTAGAATGACTTTGTCTTTTAGAAATTTAAATATGTGTACTATGGAGGTCGGTTTCGAGGAAAAGCATTCAGAATCTAGTTATCTAAAGTTGTCGTGTGAAACCCAGCCTATGACCAACCCAAGTCCAGCCATCATCTTAAAATAGTCATATACTATTGCTTTACTCCTAAGGGAGTTTCAGGGGAATTATCTGAGAGACAAATGCAAGACTGTTGTGAATGGCAGTGTTTTCCTCTGGGTAGTCGTGTCTTCTAACATGAAGAGGCATTTTTTCACTGACATAACTTAACTCCGGCTGGATACGTGAGGACAGCTTGGCACCTTTCCCTCTGGCTGCCTGCTACACCAGCTCCCATACCTCTGCTGTGGTGTGGGGCGCAGGGCTTGACACTGGCACCTGCCAACTGGCCAAATGCTGGTAAAACTTGTCTGTGGCTAGTAATAATTTCAGTGTCACTAGCCAATTTGGCTGGCAGCTTATTCCTTGGCATGACACACACATCATAGTAGCTTGTATTCTGTTGTTTGCCCCCTTGTGTATCAATTGTTTGTATTTAAGTTCAAGAAAATCTCAAAGAAAAAGCCCAGTAATTCTAAAGTTTCTATACTTCCTTGTAGAAAGCTTTACACTTATATTGCTTTAGAACCTTATCTTCTGAGG
Source organism: Engraulis encrasicolus (assembly GCF_034702125.1). NCBI lineage: Eukaryota > Metazoa > Chordata > Actinopteri > Clupeiformes > Engraulidae > Engraulis > Engraulis encrasicolus. Next base: position 19,675,630 of record NC_085874.1, on the reverse strand, counting down.
TAAGACGTACACTGTCATGATAAAGAAAACAAAAACGATTTAAAATGTGTGGCTTTTCGAATACCTGAATGGCTAGTGACTCGGGGAAGCTACTAGCCACAGAGGCCGGTGGGTGAAAAAGTTAATGTCAAGCCCTGGTGGGGCGGTGTGGTGTGGGGCGGTGCAGCGCATAACCCTGTGGTTACCCCCCTCTACACCCCTTAGAGAAACACAGACTGAGAGAGAGACAGGGTAGAGGGTAGGAGGGAGAGACACACACAGACAGACAGACAGACAGACAGAGAGAGACCACACTTGAGTTTTTATTTTACTTCAGGCATGTTAAAGTTTTATCTTTTACCTGACATGTTTCATAAAACTTTTACGTGCATGAAGTAAAAGAAAAACTCAAGTGTGAGTTTAAACAGTTAGACATAATGAACGTTATACATATATTAGACAGAGAGAGACTTCTTTTCTTCTCCGCTGCGTTAACCTGTGCCCCCCGAACCTTCTGCTCTTCTCCAGTGTGTAACCTTGTGGTTTCCCCCTTTCCACCTCTCTCAACCCACAGAAAAGCCTCCAGGCCTTTCTGCTCACCTCTGCTGACGTGGAGAAAGAGGTGGAGGGAGATCTAAAGAAATGGATAGCCACAGTGTTTGTGTGTGTGTGTGAGAGAGAGAGAGTGATCCAGCTTTAGCTCACCTTGTTAGTCACTCCGAGTCAGCAAAGTGAATGAGGGTGAGTGAGACGACGACCGTTGTGAATTCCAGCTTGGCATGTGGTACATGCCAAGGAAAACCGACTGGAAAAAGGCCATCATGCTGTGAGACCCGTCGGGTGAAAAGACGGCTTTGGCAAGAACAACACACAAGGCATGTGGGCTGTCTGCCTGTCTTTCTGTCTCCACGTGGTGCGATGGGGTGTGGAGGATCACGGCAGAAACAGGAGCACCTCTCTTCCTCTTTTGTCTGGCTGTGAATTTTTTTACAGTCATGTTCCGGTCCTAGACAAAAGAGGAAGTGTTTGTTCTTGCCGTCAGGTTTGAAAGGTGTGCAGGAAGTTGAGGGTCAGGTGTCTGGCCAGCCTGTGGTTTGTCTTTATGGCTCCTCTCGTGTCGTTGTGAGCTGGACCAGCTCCTGCACTCCTGTCCCTTCAGGCCAGGGATGTCATACTCAGGCCAGGGGGCCAAATTGTCGGCCAACGTAAACAATTTAAACCAATAGGCGTCACAGGAATATGAGTGGGCCCAGGCCAGTGTAACATCTCACAGTTGTGTAGAATATGTGAATTTGAAATACCATATATGATGGGAAGTGTTTGTGAACATTGCCTAGTTATGTTAAGTTATTAAGTATTAAGTGCATGCCTTTAAGAAATATCTATATTTTTAAAAATAAGATATTGAGTTTGGCCTGTGGCTTTGTCACAGATTTTGATGCCCTCTGTTAATTTGAAGCTTCATATTGATACTGTAGGCATTGGCTCTTTTTTTATTACCAATCAGAAATAAATCAGCAGTGTTGTACAGTTATGTTGAATGAAATACCATTGCTTGAATGGAACAGAATGGAACAATATGCAAAAGGTCAAATTGAATGTCTCAAAGGTATACGCAACTTCCAGGGCAAATTGAATGTCTATCAGCAGTCCTGAGACTTTAATTAGTGGGTGAAAGCGTTTTTTTTTTGGCCAAATCTATCCATATTTAGCCATTGGCCAAATCTATCACAGGGCAGGACACAGAAAGTAATTGGAAAAAAAGTAAATTCATTCACTGTGGCCAAGATCTTTCGATGGCGATGCAAAACGGCAGGTACTATGCCAAACTAAGCTACAGGCAGTGCTGCTCATGGATTCGGACAATGGTTGGGTCACCTGCAAAATGCTTCCACCCACTAATTGAAGTCTCTGGATTGCAGAGAGACACTCAATTTAACCATGAGGTGGTGTATCCCTTTGATTTTCGTCATATTTGTGTGAAGCACTTTAAACTGTCTCTATAAGAAATGTGCTATACAAATGGACTGGACTTGACTTGACTTAAAAGGTAACTTCAGCCAATTTCAACACGCAGTTGTAATGCTCACTCTACCCTGGACTTGTCAGTATCTGAGTTTTTTTTCTTCTCTTCAGCCTTTTCCAAGATCCTGGTCATTGTCATGGTAGCTGTTTGTTTACATTTCAAAAAACATTTTTGTTTATTCCCAAAAGCATCCAAAAGGTTATGCACTTGCAAACAGCGATACCTTTTGGGAAAGTATTTGGAGTAGGCCTATGTTATTTTTTGTATGTAAACAAAAGCTGCCCCCATTAGAATAGCTCATATCTCGGAAAGGGCTGAGCCAAAAAAGAACAAGTCAAGGGTAGTGTGAGCAATACAACAGCATATTGAAATTGTCAGGAGTGCTCATTTAATTGTAGAAGACCTCTCTACAACCTCTTGTCCAGTAAGTTATCTCCTGTACTACAAGTGGACTTTCAAAATGGCCTATCTCTTTTTTTTCCTCCTCCAGTGTTGGGACCATTCTGTGATCTGAAGTCCACCCCAACGCTCCTGAAGTCCCTGCGGGTGGATGCCAGTGAGATCCAGGTCCACTTCCGCAGCGGACAGCACATCTCTGGCCGAGGGTTCCTGCTCTCCTACGCGTCCTCAAACTACAAAGGTTAGTTGGCTTCACTCTCAGCCCGTATTTTCCTGTGCTCCAGTGCCCAGACCCACTTGTTTTTGTGGGTAAAGCAGGGGGGTTTCAAATTACTTTCCAGGGCCCAACAAAAGCTGTCCGCCACTCTGGGTATAGAAGCCCAAAACACCCCCTCATGTTTCCTGTGTTCTGGCTGTGTCATTGTCCCCATCCTTTAGATCAGTGTTTCCCAACCAGGGGTACGTGTACCACTAGGGATACGCGAGCACACTGCAGGGGGTACTTGGAAAATGTTTATTATTATAACAAATTAATGGAGAAGTCATATTAGGACAGAAAAAGCGATATAGAACATAAATTAGGGGGTACTCGTGGCACAACTAAGATGTTTAGGGGGTACGTAAGACAAAAAAGGTTGGGAAACACTGCTTTAGATGACCTGCTATTAAAAAATGGAGATGCCTGCTTCTGAATTCATGCTTGTATGTTGTTTGCTTTTGTGATTTCCTTGCTGATTCTAATGAGTAGCTCTACTTAAATCATTAAGAACATACTGCTAGTCAGCTAATAAGTAAAATCATGTTTGTATACAAGCAAGCATGAAGCATACGGCATGGTGTGTTTCTATTGCTTTATGAAGCCACAACATGGAACATCTGCCAGAATTCTGGACCCCATTTCTCGGAAGCATCGCTACTAACTTAGTGGGTTGCCAATGGAAATTGTATTGCAACCAAGTAGGGCTGTACAATTAATCGAGAAATAATCAAAATCGTGATAAAATAGTGAAATCGAACTCATGATTTTAATCGTGATTTAATCGTGGCAATAGTGACCTACTTTTGAGAGCGTTCTTGAAGCCAGAACATACTGACAGGCTGGTGTTTCTGGCCAGAAATCTGTCCACTTGAGTTTCATGCTATTGCCTTTACATAATTATTACAATTCATTTTATTTTGCTCATCCCGTATGTAATTCATTCTTGGTTATATTTCATCTTGTTATAATTTTCAATAAAATCTGCAAAAATCAATGATCGTGATTAATAATCGTGATTATGATTTTGACCAAAATATTTTTTTCCATAATCGTGCAGCCCTACAGCCAAGGGTTCTTTCCATTATACTAACTCCCGTCCTCGACCTGTGCTTCGCCGGCGCCCTGCCTCCATGGAGAAAACAATTCAGTTTACCTCCTGTCAGCCCCCAGCCCCAACAACTATTGGGGGTCTTTTCCCCATTCAGCATCCCGATTGCAAGTGAGAAAATGACCTTTTGAATTGTGTTCTTGCCTGATATTGATTAAACTAAACTTCCATTGTCAATGAAGTCTTGCGACGTCATCACAAGTCCATAATCACAAGGGAGGACGGGGGTTAGGATAATGGAAAGAACACCAAGTAAGTCGCTTGCTTGGTTAGCAACAACACTGTTGAGAAACACACCCCTGATTTAGTAGTGAAATGTAGAGCTAATGAAGAAAAAAAAGAAATCTTGCCGTCCGCCAACTCTAACTTCTGTTATTTTTATTATCATCCTGACCTCTTACCCTTCAGTCAGAGCATTAACTTAGCCCAGAGCTTGACCATCACATCACTCAGACCCTCCTCATATCAAGAGCTCACACGTCACCAGTTTCCGATGGATGTTCCCGTAAACTCTGCGCACCCGAGTGACACACTTTGCGTGTGCGTGTGCGTGTGCGTGTGCGTGTGCGTGTGCGTGTGTGTGTGTGTGTGTGTGTGTGCGTGTGCGTGTGCGTGTGCGCCTGTGTCTAAATTGGGAAAGCTGACATGTTTACTTCCACAGCAGGCATAGTAAAGGGAAGCAGGGTCTTCATCCTGTTGTGGTCACCATGTCCTGCCATAGCCACCCACCACCTCCCCCCCTACCTCCCCTTGTCTTCCAGCATGCCTGGATTGGCCATAGGGCATACAGGGCATTTGCCCGGTGAACTGTTGATGATTTTGGCCTGACCCTCTCCTCAATGTAGTGGTATCAGTCCTCATGCCACTGCAGATGACCTTTCAGAGTCCGAATTAAGTATTCATTTTGGTCAAAATAGCTTGTGATAGATTACTAAAACTGTTGTCACAGTCTCCCTCAATGCCTGGCCGACCGGTCCTGACTGAAAATGCCCGGCCTGCTTTTTCATTCCAGCCCAGTCCTGTCTTCCAGTCACTGTGCTCGGGTCAGCTTCCTGCGATCGAGCGTCACCATCGCTCGCTAATGTGCGGGGTCTTCCAGGCTTCCAGGGCTTTGCCATTTTTAGCTCTCTCATTGTCTGACTGTCTCCCTTTTTTGTGCTTTATCTCCAGATCTGCTTACATGTCTCGACAAAGGCAGCCATTTCTCGGATGCTAAGTACAGGTAAGCCGAAGCCGCGCTGCAATGGAATGTTTTGAATTTCAAGACCGAATCCTTTTTTTTTGTAAATGGTTTCCAATCCATCCTTCAAAAAAAATTAAATGTCTCAAAAAATGTTTGAAGAATGAATTACGGTATGTTTGTACAAGATATATGGAATGGAATGTGTTTTACTTGGGGGGAAACCATGCTACATGAATGAAAGAATCTGAAAAAAGGACTCATCTGAAAAAAATGTCAAATCTATACTATGATATGTAGATACATTAGAAATGAATCCTTCTATAAAGCATTATGAATGTGTGTTTCCAGTCTCTGTTGCCTCCCACACACATCTTTTGAAGGCCATGTCCCATGGCGCTTGTTTTGCATCATGCTCGTCTGAGGCCAGAGATGTTCAAGATGACAGATGTTCTGCTCTGGACCCAGTCCCTCACTAGTCCCTCTTTGAGTGCGTTGCAATATGCGACCTTGCCTCCTCCACTTGCCTCCTCCACTTGCTTCTCGTCATAATGACATCACTGACAACAGCATTATATTTCAATATCTTGCAAAAGCTCAATTGTAGAGTCTTTTTCTCATTTGCAATTGGGATGATGAAAGAAAAACAGTCCCCCAAAAGTTGTTGTGGCTAGGCTGACAGCTGGATAACTTAATTGTTTTCTCCATGGAGGAGGGGCCAGGAGGCGGGACGAGGAGACAAGCGCAAGTGGAGGAGGCAAGGTCGCATATTAAAACGCACTCTTTGTTCAACCCCCAACAGGAAGTACTGCCCGGCCGGGTGCGGAACTGTGTCAGGAGAGGTGGAAGGGGACGTCTCCCAGGGATACAGACATGTGAGTACCACGGCACACTTGCACACCTGCACACAAACAAAAGGGGATTTTAGAATAGGCTGTTAGAGAGACAGAGACACGCACAGACAGACAGACAGACAGACACAGACAGACACAGACAGACAGACAGACAGACAGACAGACAGACAGACAGACAGACAGACAGACAGACAGACAGACAGACAGACAGACAGACAGACAGACAGACAGAGGGAGAGAGAGAGAGTGCTAGACGAAGAGAGACGGAGCAAGAGAGTGAGAAGCAGTGGTAGGAAGTTAAAGACACAGAGTGTTTATGTGAGGTATTATGAATGTCACAGGTGTGTCTATTCAGAGGCACATGGCAGCCTGTTCTCCTGAGAGAGGAGGAGAAAAGAGGAACTGCTGTGCTGTGCTGTGCTTTGGATTGTTTACCACACACACACACACACACACACACACACACACACACACACACACACACACACACACACACAAAAAGTACTGGGTCGCCACAGAAACAAACAAAAAAGAAAACGTTGGCTGGTCTGGTGCACAGAAACTCTCACCCTCACCTTCCCCTCCTCACTCCTCCCCTGTCCCTTCTTGACTCCTGTCAACTCAAGACCAGTGGTTCTCAAACTTTTTTTTTTTTTTAATTAACGCCCCCTGGACCTCATCATAATCCTCCCAACGCCCCCTTTACCTCACCATAAGACTGAAAACCCCCTCTAGTATTTAGAAAAAAATAGATTGGCCCTGGGCCTGCCGTGGCCAACCGGTGGGGCACTCGCCTGCCGTGCGGCTGACCCGGGTTAGATTCCCGGCCCGGGTCCTTTGCAGACCCTTCCTCGTCTCTCTCCCAATTTGCTTCCTGTCCACGTCTCACTCTGTCCTATCCAATAAAGTCGGGGGAAAAAAATCAAAACAAAAAATCTTAAAAAAAAAAAAAAAAAAAAAAAAGACTAATGGAAACTCGGCCCCCCCCCCACTCAGCTGTATCCCTCTCAACACCCCCTGTAGAGCCCCCCCCCCGTTGAGAAACACTAGACCAGACAGTATTAGGAGCAGTGGTGCTGTAAACTGTGTGAAAGTGGCTGACATGACAACATCTTGTCTTAGTGTGAGTGAGTGTGTGTTGAGTGACTGTGCTGCTGGCTGCTTACACTTCGGCGTGTGACGTGACGGAGATGCGTGACTGAAGTGAGGTGATGGATTGTGAGGACATAGACCGTGTGTGTGTGTGTGTGTGTGTGTGTGTGTGTGTGTGTGTGTGTGTGTGTGTGTGTGTGTGTGTGTGTGTGTGTGTGTGTGTGTGTGTGTGTGTGTGTGTGACTGTCTGTCTGTCTGTGTGTGTGTGTGTGTGTGTGTGTGTGACTGTGTGTGTCATCTTTAGGCCCCGTGGCATAGTGATGGAAGCCAGGGAGCTGTTGCTGTTGCCGTTAGTCTCATTGTTCTCGGTCAGAAGACAGTGGAGCCGCTGGTGGAGCAGGAGCAGGCTGAGGCTGCCAGCTGCTTTACATAACACACTGCATAGCTCAGCTCAGCTCAGCTCAGCTCAGCACAAGGCATTGCAGCGGGGCTCACATCAGAGGTGGACCAAGTCACCGCCAGCCAGCCAGTTTAGTGGCTATGGTCACACTGCTGTGTGTGTGTGACCGAGAGCACGCGTCTATATCCATGTATGGGGTAATGGAGTGTGTGTGCGCATGCGTGCGTGCGTGAGTGCGTGTGTGTAGAGAGTGAGAGGGTGTTTCTCTTACTGTTTTTGGTGTGATGGTAGGTGGCCTTCGTGGGCCATATGCTTTGACTTTGAATATAGTACAGAGGTTCACCACTCTCAAAAAGGTAAAGATTTTGCATTAGCGTTTGTATGTCTGTATTAGCTGCAGTATAACACTCCAAGTCACTGCACTCTCCCTGCCTACAGATGGGTATTGATTTTTGTTGTTTGAATAAGGTTGACCTGAAAATGGCACAATAGCCATTGTTGGCCGCCTTATCAGAGGCTGCAGAGGGCTACGCTGGCTGACGATTGATCCTGTGGCCAAGGATGCATCTCCTGTCTGTCTCCTCCCGTCTCCTATCCGTGGCAGCTCCAGTGTTAGAGTAGAGAGTAGAGTAGAGTAGAGTAGACTTTATTGTCACTATATAAATATAGCGAGATTATGTTTAGTAGCAACCCACAAATGCCCACAAAATAAAAGATATATTAACAATAAATAAATAAAATCCATAAAAATCCATGTGCATCTCACAGTATCGATAGTCCTGAAGTATTGAGGGGGGGCAGGTGACGAATTGAGTTCAAGAGTCTAATGGCAGTAGGGTAAAAGCTGTCCTTCATTCTTGTAGTGCGGGCACGCAGAGTCCTAAAGCGCCTGCCAGATGGTAGCATGGTGAAGAGCCTGTGACCAGGGTGTGTGTGATCTTTAAGGATGTTTAATGCTCTGTTTGTGCAGCGTGTATGGTGGATCTCCTCAAAGGTGGCTGACCTCCATGCTGCATCCAGCACACAAGATAGCTGCCTCTAGTTTGACGTGTAGTGAGACGGTGCAAATCATTTCCCCCAAACTGGCGTCCTTTCTGATTTCCTCTGGCTTCATTGTCAACTGGGGTGAAGACCGTTTTATGGTTGTACATCAGATCAGGGCTATTCAAATGGAGGACCTGGGGTCAGATGCAGCCCTTGGATGGCAAGGTTCTGGACCTCCATAAGGTCAGAACAAAATGAAAACGAGTAGGCCTATGTGTGCTATCTGTGGCCGTGCATAATTTGCGATCACTAACACTTCAGGTTGGGGATATCTCTCATATGCATTCACATCAGAGTGAAATCTTATCTAAAAGTCTGTCTATTTATCTAAGTCTGATAAATAGTACCATCATAGGGCTGCTTCCTGTTGCCATACTGGGATATGGAGGCTATCGGGGCATTGCTGTCATATGCTTTTGATCTTGAAGTATTTGAAGAGCTCTTTTCCAAAATGAGATATATCCATTTTATAGAATTGGGAAATTGACATTTTTGTATTGGGCTTTCCATTGAATTGCATTGCAAAATGCATTTTATAGAGGTTTAAAAAGTATGTTCTGAAAACATTTGAATGGCAAGAATTCACACATAGATTATAGGACTTCTTAACAGTCAATTCCAATATTAAAATGCAAAAAGTCAAAAATGGTGTATATAGCGTTTTGGAAAAGAGCTCTTCATAGATGATCATGTCAGCATGGACCACAGTACATTGTGACTTTCAAACAAGATTTTTTTTTTTGTCCTGTAGCGCAAATGGGCAGGAACTTTAGCATCACCTCGTCTCTATCTGTGCACGCCTGTGACACCAAGCATATGCACAACTGACTAAAAATCAAGCACCGTCTGCCAGTGGAACATGCTTTATTTTATATTTCTCAGCACTGGAGAGATGTGGTGTGGTGTGGTTGGAGGGGGGGTATGTGCAACTTCCTGTTGCTTTACTAGGCCATAGAGGCTATATATTATATTGGGGCATTATTGTCATATGCTTCTGTTCTGATCGTGAAGCATAGCATTTGTAGATGATCATGTCAGCATGGACCACAGTGGTCCAGTGTCGTCTGCCAGTGGAACATGCTTTACTTTATATTTCTCAGCACTGGAGAGATGTGGTGCGGTTGGATGGGGAGGGAATCCCTCCTCCTCCTCCAGGGTGTTATGGCAGCTATTGAGCGGCTCCTGTTGTGTGTTTGACTGACAGCTTCAGGCTCAGCAAGCACAGCAGGCGGAGAGGGGGGGGGGGGACTACAAGGCCTTTGGGGACTCCCAAAACAAAGAGAGGATGTTTGGAGGTGGGGAAGAAGCAGGGATTCACTCATCCTTCACTGGTGCTTTGGTAAACCTGGGGATCTGTGCTGTTTCCTCACCATGAGACGCGTGCAGGTCTTTTGTTTTTCTTTAGTGGTGTCAGGTGGAACAACTACAGCTAATGCTAAAGCAATATTTAATAATTGGTAATTAATGTGCAAGCAATGAGTACGCTTCTTAGATAATTCAGTAAAAACAAAATAAGTGATATAATTCATACAATAGTTCCATTAGCTGTGCATGCACACCCCTGACGTCTGCCACTAGAAAAACGTCAATAATGCATGCACACACACACACACACACACAACAGAAGTGGACTTGTATGTATTTCAGACATGGATGTTGATGTGTGACGTGCTTTAAAATCAGCTGAAGTGGACCCATCTTGTTTGCAAAGAGTAGGGGGTTCCGTATTCTGTACCAAGCAGCCTGTGGAATTCTTTGCCATACACATTCTGTTTCATATCACTCAAGTCCCTGAAAGCTTCTCATAAGCCTATGTAATGAAGGTCAGGTGGATTCAAGGCCAAGCGGAAGTATGTAAATGTCACACGTCAAGAGTCCCTTCAAATGGCTTTGATTCGCATACAGTATGACTCTTGTACATAAAAAGACTCTTACTCACTTGAGCAGTTCTCAGTAGAGTGGGGATGTGCCGGAGGAAAAAAACTGCTATTTTTTCGATTTCTAAAAAGCCTGTCATATGACCATTCTGCTCTTAATAAACAGTTGCCCACGGCTGACAATAGGGAGCTGTCAGTTTTTTTTTCTGCGATTCACTCGAGGGCAGATGTGGGAGAGATGCTTTTGCAAACGGAAAAGGCGCTCAGAGTTCGGTGTTGTTGACTTGTGATTCTGATCTTAGAGTCTTCGTTCTGCGCTATTCAAATGTACCTGGCTAATACCAGTTGCCTTTGACCCTTTGGGTCTTGTATGAAACCACATTGAAAAGAGGTGGATGCCTTGACCCCTTAATGGTCATAATGAATGATCAAGTTTAGTGGTCTTTAATCAATGGTCATGATTGTGGTCTTTTAATGTGAAGTCAGTCACTATGAAAGGCTGGGGGTGACTTTGAGCTCTTAATCCAGTTTCTGTCGACGGCTGTGCTTGACCCTGCTCAGACAGTTCTCAACTCCATTCTGAGGGTAACTGAGAGCTTTGAGCTTTGAGCTCTGACTAAAGTGTTGGTTAATCGGGCCAACACTTGAATTTGCACATGAATCTGCACATACAGTTCTCCACGCCATTCTAAGGGTAACTGAGAGGTGCCTTGCTAGAAGAGCCCAATGCAACCACTTCACTCCTGGTCCAAGATATCTGGTGAGGGAGCCATGATGACTCTGCTCATACTGCTCCTCTCGAAAGCATCCTGAGGACGGCAGAAAGAGATGGATATAAAGCATGGGACAAATCCTAATATAATGCCACCATTTGAGCTGACAATTATGGTCTTTCAACTCGAAATAACCATAAAAGCTGGGCAGGTGGGGCCTTGAGATTGTCTGAGGAGTTGTGAATGTTCTTCTCAATAGCATTGTGACGCTCCCTATTACAGTTTTATGCTCAAATGAAACCACTCAGGTGGACAATTAATGTTTTTTTTTAAAGATTATCAAGTCATTTCAAGTTTGGAATGCCCATAACAGACGTAGTTCCCTGATCTCTATTAAATGATAAGTTAACTGGCCTGTGATGGGGCCCCTGTGGTCGTCGACAGGAGTGTCGGCCGGGTCCTGCTTTCCACGGCTCTGAGGGCTCCAGGTTAATGAGGAAGCTCCAGTGCTGTGAATACTGAGCAGCAGCCGCAGCCACCGCTCCAGATAAGGGACAATGTGCCTTTGTACTGCTGCTGCAGCTCCGTTAGCCTCTCCTCTCCTCCACTCTCCCCTGCTCTCCTCTCCTCTACTCTCCTCTCCGAGCTGCCTCCCCAGCCAACTGCAGACACCCCCCCTCTTTTTCTTTCTTTGGTCCCCATTTCAATTCAGGCCTCCATCTTTTATTTTTCTCTCTCCGTCACTCACCCCAACTCTGTCCCTTTTCATCTTTCCTCCTTTCTTTTTTTCCCTTCCATCTCTCTCTCTCTCTCTCTCTCTCTCTCTCTCTCTCTCTCTCTCTCTCCCTCTCTCTCTCCCTCTCTCCCTCCCTCTCTCTCTTTGTTCTCTCTGCCTCTCTCCATCCTGTCTCCTTCTCCGCCTGCCACCAGAAGCCCTGCTCTGCTCATTATGCCAGCTCTGCCTGGTCTCTGGTGAAAAGTCCAGTTCAGTAGGCAGCACGGGGCAAGGCTGTTAGCCTGATTATCATCGACTTTCAAATCTCTTCGAAACGTGGTCTGACCAAGAGCATAACAATTAACATTTCCTAAACAGCATTGCCCAAATGGCCTCCCTTGGTTTGCTAATGATTGTTTGCTTCCCAACAAGGTGGGAAGAGTTCCCCGTATTTGTGGGAACTCAGAAAGTACTTGCATTGACTCTTGACCTGACTGTTAGCAACGCTGAAGCTGTTGTGTCACTAGGAGGGCACAGCCTGGCTAGGCTGCTGCTGTTGCATTTTAATGCCCCCCTCTATCTAACCCCATCTGTCAACAGCTGAAGGTAAAGAGGAACTGGAGTACAATAGTGTAACTCCACCTCAACTGACCACGATGGGTTCAGGGGCCTATTTTCAGTTCTGCTGTAATTGATGTTTCTCTCTTACTACACAGAGAGTCAAGTTACAGCAGACATTTTTCATTGCACTCTTGTTTGTGACAATATGCGACTGCTTAGAGCAGTGGTTCCCAAACTGGGGGTCGGGGCCCCTAGGGGGGGGGGTCGCGGAAGTACTGAGGGGGGTCGTGGAGGTACTGAGGGGGGAGGGGGTTAGTGGAGGTACTGAGGGGGGTCGTGGAGGTACTGAGCGGAGGGGGTTCGTGGAGGTACTGAAGGGGGGGGTCATGGAGGTACTGAGCGGGAGGGGGTTCGTGGAGGTACTGAGCGGGAGGGGGTTCGTGGAGGTACTGAGCGGGAGGGGGTTCGTGGAGGTACTGAGCGGGAGGGGGTTCGTGGAGGTACTGAGCGGGGGGGGGGTCGTGGAGGTACTGAGCGGGGGGGGGTTGTGGAGGTACTGAGCGGGGGGGGGGTCGTGGAGGTACTGAGCGGGGGGGGGTCGTGGAGGTACTGAGCGGGGGGGGGGGTCGTGGAGGTACTGAGCGGGGGGGGGGTCGTGGAGGTACTGAGCGGGGGGGGGGGGTCGTGGAGGTACTGAGGGGGGTCGTGGAGGTACTGAGGGGGGGTGTGGAGGTACTGAGGGGGGGTGTGGAGGTACTGAGGGGGGTCGTGGAGGTACTGAGGGGGGGGTGTTGTGGAGGTACTGAGGGGGGGGGGTCGCGGAGGTACTGAGGGGGGTCGTGGAGGTACTGAGGGGGGGTCGTGGAGGTACTGAGGGGGGGTCTTGTGGAGGTACTGAGGGGGGGTGATGTGGAAAAAAGGCACATTGCATGAAAACAGGAAGTCCACAGGTTAACAGCTAGCATAATTCCATAATTTGGTTTGTAACAGTATTCACTTGTATGGCTAACGGTTACAAATTGAGAGAAAATTTGCTTTTTTGTCCGTTCATATTGCTAGATTTTCCATTAATAGTTTGTCCGCTAATATTCCATGAAATCCATTGCTAGGCTAAGATTAAAAGTATGCTTTAGTCCTCAAAAATATTGTTGAGTCCAAATAGGACCCCCGCTGTTTGGGAAACACTGGCTCAGAGTGAACTTCCCTAGAAAAGGTCATCGGGTGTGTCTTGTGTCAGGAAATTGCTGGGTGTCCAATTCACTTATCTTTTCTGAAGGTACTGTTTTTGTATTGCCTGACTGTCTCCAGTTGAAATGTCTCTGCATAGAAGGTAAGCTGTTGCAAAGGTATGGGGCTGTCTTCCTGTGGAGTGCTACTTCAGCGCTGATTACATTGAGAGGAGGTGTGGTTGGTCGGCATTCCTCTCATGCAGTTTCACAATTACTGTAATCATCTCCCCCGGATGAATGAAGCCTGTCTTGGATGTAGATGTGTGTTGTGCATGCATGTCGTCTTCTTCACACACAGCTGTCTCCATGCTCCAATCCATAGACATAATCAGGGTTCTAAATTAACACACGCCAACCCGCCAAACACGGGTGAAAATTAATTTTGGCCGGTGGAAAAAAATACCTACCCGCCCATTTGGCTAGTAGCGCCCGAGTGGCCTACAGTAAATTGTGAACGTTAAACGGCTGCTTGTATGACAACGATACGGCGAGATTTCCTACATTACCCATAAACACTCCCGTCATGACCCCACCCCACCGTGAGCGCTGTTGCGCGCGCCAGGACAGAAAGCATTTCAGAGCTCCTGTGCGCTCACACTATTTTGACAGGCAACTCTCCCCTGCTCCTGTCGCTTTCGCTCCACCACTTTTAACGTCACTATTACGCCTACTTATTACGTTACTATTAGCATTCGCCGACACCGACACACCTTGCTCTAACAGGCTGACTTTTTAAGCTGCGAGGACCTGACCGAAGAGTTTCAATAGCAGGAGTGTTGTGGAACGAAATAGCGACAAGGGCTGAGGAGGAGAACGGACTGTCAGAGTAGTGTGAGCGTAGCTGTCAGTTGTCTTCTGAAATGTTTTAAGTCCTGCGCAACTAAGTTGGAAAGCCCACGCCATCGGAAAGAAGGGCAGACCTTATGCCCGTGCGAGTAGGCTACGTGCGCTATGTACGATATGGAAGTAACAAAGGAAGCGAACATTTCCGTGATATTATTTGATTTTATTTAAACATGGCGTAGGCTTCTTGTTATTTTGTTGCGCATGGTAGAGAAGAGCTCCTGGAGGAAATAATGGTGCCTATAGCATCCTACTGTAGGCCACATAAACACACAATAGGCACACACGACATCATATCCATTATTGCACGTGTGTGTGTGTGTGTGTGTGTGTGTGTGTGTGTGTGTTGACCTCTCCTCTCCTCCTCTTCTTTTCCTCTCATCTCTTCTCCCTCCTTGGAGTGTGAGGTTTTGTAGTGTTTGGCTGTGTGTTTGGTTTAAAGGTCTGTTGTGTGTGTGGCTGGTGATTCATTGTTTTCAGAGGTAAAAATAAGGTAAAAATAAAGCAGAAGTTAAAAAAGTATATATAATATACTTATTATAGACCTAGAATGTAGGCCTATACAGTAGTGTTTATGTGTTGTGGAAATTTGGATAAAATAACCATAATAATAATAATAATAATAATTAAAAAAAACACAACTACTAACGCATAGCCTATTTTGGCAAGATTAAAAAATGGCTAGTTGAACTTCTGTTTGGCTGGTAAGAAAAAATGTCTACTAGCCAAATTGGCTGGTGATGGAAAAAGTTAATTTAGAGCCCTGGACATAATACTCCTTGCACAAATCTAAAATATCAATTATTTGCACAAATTCACTGCACATATGTATTCACACATTCACTTAGCAGTGAAAAATAAACAGAGGTAGGCAAGAAGTGTCAAAAAAGAAACAGGAAATCGGAGTGATTCAGGGTCTTCACCTTTTTTCCTTGGTGCTCATATGTGTAGGGGCCCCCAAACTTGTTCAGGGTAGATAGAAAATCCATGTCACCCAAGTTTACAAATAGTATATATTTTTATTTGGCTATAGTGCCATTACAATTTTCATACTTCTTATTGGTCTATAATGCCATTTGGCATTTTGCCAAATTAAAAATTAAAAAATCGCAACCTTGAGTGCCTCGGATTTTCTCTGCCCTGAATAGGTCAGAAGTGTCTTGAGGTGCAGTGCCATAATGGTAAGTAGACAAAGACTTGATTGAGATGCCTGTGTTGAGGCTGAGATGCCTATTTTGGGGCTGGTAAGGATGGAGTAGTAGTCTAGAGAGGGATGTGTTCATATCCATCATCCGTGACGGCCTACCCAACGTGGGGAACACGATGGT
Source organism: Engraulis encrasicolus (assembly GCF_034702125.1). Classification (NCBI taxonomy): domain Eukaryota; kingdom Metazoa; phylum Chordata; class Actinopteri; order Clupeiformes; family Engraulidae; genus Engraulis; species Engraulis encrasicolus. The sequence goes on along the minus strand of NC_085874.1, from coordinate 19,660,023 downwards.
CAGGCTCTTGAGAACAACATCCACCAACGCCACTAGTGGATTGACCCCTTACTGAGAACAGAAGAGATCATTGACTGCTGAAGAGATTTAATCTCCTTAATGTGGATCATCATCATCATCATCATCATCATCATCATAATCATGTGTGGTTTTATTTGTCAAGTGGGTTGAGCGTCTTTTGCCAAAGCATAGTAGGCCTAGTTAAATTTAGCTCCCCACTCCTCAGGCATTTTGGGATTGTGGGTTGCTATGAATTCTGGAAGGTTCCTGGACCACTGTGTTTACCCTGTGTCCCCCATTTGCCTTCAGCGGTGCATTTCTCAAAACCAAAGTTGCTTACTACATTTGCTACTTTGTTGTTTTCTTATGCATTTTCCCATTGGCAACTACCGAAGTTGCTTTGCGCTTTTCATTGAAAATGACCGCAGCGACACCAGCTGTCTCATCTTTACGATTCTATATAAACTGTTCTCTCTCCCTCTCTCTTTCTCTCCCTCTCTCTCTCTCTCTCTCTCTCTCTCTCTCTCTCTCTCTCTCTCTCTCTCTCTCTCTCTCTTTCTCTCTCTCTCTCTCTCTCCCTCTCTCTCTCTCTCTGCCTCTCTCTCTCTCTCTGCCTCTCTCTCTCTCTCTCTCTCTCTCTCTCTCTCTCTCTCTATCTCTCTCTCTCTCTCTCTCTCTCTCTCTCTCTCTCTCTCTCTCCCCCCTCCCTCCCTAGACGTCAACACTTTGCAAGGCAGCGGTCCATGCAGGCGTGATCTCAGACGAGGTCGGAGGTTACGTGTCTGTGGAAGAGCAGAGTGGCAGGAGCCACTACCCAGCAGTCAAGGCCAACAGGATCCAGTCTAAAGAGTGAGTGAGGTCTGCCTGCCTGCCTGGCAGATGTGCTTTTGGGGGTTGTGGATGGGTGTGTGTGGGTAGGGAGGTGGGTTGATGGGTATTCTAAGTGGGTGGTGTGGTGATTAAGCCATTTCAAGCCGTTCAGAATGAGTGGCAAACCTCCCAGTGGACGACTCTAATGGTTTTGTTCTCCTTGCCAAACAAAGCCACAGGACTCTGTTCTTACAGTAGGCGGTTTACGAGCCTTGTTGTACCATACCGTCGTATTGGTTTCATACAGGGGGTCTGCTGGTGCCTAACTGAGCACTGATTTCTGGTGGGAGGAGTGAGCTCTATTGACATTTAAAATCTATTTAAGATCTAATTTCACCCACTTACTCGCTAACATTTTATTGTGTTTAGTGCTAAACGAAAGAATGCTGTCTGTGCCCAGTCCAAACACATCCCTAACCGGTTTAGTCTGGCTGTCAGTAAAGAAGTGTATTTTCCACTTTCAATTTTGTCATTAACATAACAAAGGAGGAAAAGAGTGAAATTATGCGCAGACCCAACCTGCCCCTAACCCTAACCAGGGCTTGACACTGGCACCTGTCAACCGGCCAAATGCTGGTAAAACTTGGCTGTGGCTAGTAACAATTACAGTGCCACTAACCAATTTGACAGGTACTTATTCAATGGTATGATTGACATATCAGAATAGCATATATTCTGCATTTTACGCCTAGTGTATCAATTGTTTCTATTTAAGTTCAAGAAAAAGCTCAGTTTCTATTTGTTTGATGTATTTCCATGTAGAAAACTCATGCACTCTTCTGAGGTTAGATGAACAGCATCATGATAAAAAAATTAAAAAATCGAATTTGTGGCTAGTAGAATAGCCGGATGGCTAGTGACTCAGGGAAACCACTAGCCACATGGCAGGCAAGTGAAAAGGTTAGTGTCAAGCCCTGACCCTAACCTGTCACATAGTGTTGTGGCACACATGGAAAAAAAATGAAATAGGTTACCAAACACACAAAGATGTTAAAATTGGCTATTTTACACAATCTCATGATGCAGTGTTCTGTGCAGGGGAAATGATTGTTTACTGGAAGCTTACGAATAGCTTAGGCCGGCCTAGTGGTTTACCTATTGGTTTATCACTTGTTTTGACTTAGCACACTCAGGTGTAGTGGCTAGACCTAGGAAGTATTCCAAGGAAGTGGCTCTGGAGGTAGTTGTAAATCAGCTAATAAAAGAGCCTGGAATCCTAATTTTCTAAACAAAATGACACCTGCAGACTGTCTACCACCAGCAGGATTACCACTTTCATTTGGTTAACTTCACCAGATGTACTGTACGCATCACAACCACATTGTTGGATACCCCGTTGCTCTCCGAGAGGCCCTCGGTGGATGCACTTTGTTAAAGGCTGAAGCTGGCTCCCGAGAGCATAACCCTCAGGTAACCACTTTGACTCTGTTGTCATGGTGATAGACGCAGTGAAAGATTAACCACAGCAAAGCGAAATGTGAGCGAAAAGCCAATCTTGTGAGCTGTGAGATAAAGGAGCAATAAATGGGGGAGGTCCAGGATGGATTCGTTCAGATGTTAGCTGCTGCCTCATTTCTTGACTTCCTTTCCGAGCGCGCAGTTTGTCTCTCTATATATTTGGGAAATGGATGGCGTGTACATTGACAAACCGATTTATATCATGCAAATATGCCAGGAAGGAAGCTATCATTGAAGGAAAGTGAACGGGATTGAAGGAAAGTGAGCTGCGCTGATGTAGCATGTCAGGCTTGTGGATCTCGGCTCTGACTGATGATTTGATTGGCCCATGCCACCATTCCATGCTGTTGTTCCACGCTGACCTTGGCCAGATCCATTGACCTTGACCCATATCTACTGAGAGACACTGCTAGTTATCGCTCTCCAACATCCCCCAATGACAAATTTAATCCTCGCTTCAGGATCCATGCCCGTCCGGACACCCTGCTTAGGGTAGTGAATAGACTGCTAGACTTGCTCGTCTCTGTGATGCCCTGAGGAAGACACTAGTCGAAATGCGTAGGCATGTAGTCAGAACTGAATACAGTAAAGGCTTTTTAACTTTAGCAAGGAGTGCCTCAAAATTGTTTTTTTTTTTTAATATATATTTGTAGGGCTTTTTTGCCTTTTATTATTGACAGGACAGTGGAGGAGAAACAGTAAATGAATGGGAAGAGAGAGACTGGGAAGGATAGTCAAATGATCGAACCCGGGTTGCCGGCATAGTAACCAGTTCCCTACCGTTAGGCCATGGCAGGGCCAAGTTTTCTTCTTTTTGAATGGTTCCTTGTCTCCCTACCTGGCTGTTGATCTGCATGATGTCCGAAACCACAGGGGCTGTCTACCCTAACCTGCAGAGTTAATGCAGTCCTAGCCTAACAATAGAGCCAAAGGTCTGATTGGTCAGTTGGTTTTAACCTTGAATGAATTAACCATTCTGCTGTCTTCAGTCACCAAGCAAGTGCTATTATGCCTCAAAGTCTACTACACATCATGTCAGAAACCGCTGACAAGGTCATGCTGTAGCATCATGGATGCTACAATCTGTTTGAGATTTCAAATTTACTGTCAATTGAATGGCAATGAATGCTGTGACATATTGCGCTGAATAGTCCGGCTCTCTCAAATGACCTTGTATTGATTTGCCCCCCAACCCCTGAAACGCTGATCCCCACCACGTCAATCTGTCATTCCCTAATTTCCTCAACATTAGCCCTCATTGCAAGAGAAGAATGGGTGACTCATTTCATTACCTCGCAAACCTTTCTGTTCACAAATCTCGTCAACTAGCAAAGCCACTTCATTATCAGTAACAGATGTGTGTGTGTGTGTGTGTGTCTGTCTCCTTGGCTATCAGACGTGTTTTGAGTGCTTTAAATGTTATGGAATTGATAGCATCTTTTTGGTTTTTTCTATTCCGTGATCCAAATTGCCTTGGGGGAAAGCATAGTTGTGCTGTCCGTACTTGATGTTGGTCTTGGGAGCAAGTGGGGTTGAGGTGTGCGGTATGCCAGCAATGCAGTGTACTGAATTGTTGCTGCGCTGCCCCTGTAAAGACAAGTTTGTCTCCACTTCCTCATGTGCGTGTGTGCGTGCGTGCGCGGTGTGTGCGTGCGCGGTGTGCGCGTGCGCGTTTGTGCGTGTGTGCGTGTGTGTGTGTGTGTGTGTGTGTGTGTGTGTGTGTGTGGGTGTGTGTGTGTGTGTGTGTGTGTGTGTGTGTGTGTGTGTGTGTGTGTGTGTGTGTGTGTGTGTGTGTGTGTGTGTGTGTGTGTGTGTGTGTGTGTAATACGTGCGTTAACCTTTATGGTATTTACTGACACAGCTGCCCCTGTCCACAGTCAAATATGGCTACAGACGGTGAACACCAGCGTTGATTTATGCCCGTTGAAGTAATGGTCCCTCGGGTCTGTTTTAGCTTAATTAAGGAACGAAGGATCAATATCTTGTTTAACAATCACTTCTGCTTTTTGTTAATTCATTTGGCCACATTTGGTCAGGTTGCAATGTGCTTTAAAAAAAGAAATGGAATGGGTCAGAACTGGTCTGGTCCATAAGGATTCAAGGATATTTATTTGTCATGTACAGAGAGACACTTTCGTGTCACTTGTAATGAAATGCATGGCCGGTGCAAAACAAGTGTGCAGAAGAAGGGTGAAGAAGAAATAAAATAAAAATACAAATAAAAGGTGTGTGTGTGTGTGTGTGTGTGTGTGTGTGTGTGTGTGTGTGTGTGTGTGTGTGTGTCTGTGTGTGTGTGTGTGTGTGTGTGTGTGTGTGTGTGTGTGTGTGTGTGTGTGTGTGTGTGTGTGTGTGTGTGTGTGTGTGTGTGTTCAATCAAAGTAATTAGGAGGAATTCAGTAAGCAAATGGCATGAGGAAAAAAGCTCTTTCTCAGTCTCTCAGTTCTAGCTCTGTGACAGCAGAGTCGCCTTCCAGATCTCAGTTTTTGAAATAGATGGTCCAATCCCAAGACATCTTTCAGCCCTTGTGTTTAGATATTATTCCCATAAGCCACCTTTGCTATACATTGGCTCTTAGCAACCTTTATGCTGCACCAGTTTGTGTTGGGGGAGGGATGCTTCATCATCTTCAGGGAAATTAAGGGGAAAGGCTTTGAATTTTAATAACAGAAACACCATGATTCGTAATTGATTTTCACTCCCTCACTCACTTGATCTGTAGTGTGTGGAAGATACATGCCCCCCCACCAACACACACACACACACACACACACACACACACACACACACACACACACACACACACACACACACACACACACACACACACACACACACACACACACACACACACACACACACACACACACCCTCCACACACATCCCCATTCTGTCTGTAACAAAGAGGGGAATTACACCCTGGCAGCCCGTAGAAATGACTGGTGTCTTGCTAATCACAGGGCACATTTTTCCATGAGTGTTCCCCCTCCGCCCCCTACCTAATTAACACCATCAGAGGGGCCCACAAATGAGCTGGCTTCATCCCCGCCATGCTGCAGCTTGTAAAAAAGCAGCGGCTAAGCCACATGATGGGGCGTCATGGGGGTCCTGTTGCATAGAGGTTAGTATAGGCCTGTTTCACCAGAGAGAGTAGAGAGAGAGAGGTTCCATTGGCCCATTGTTTCCGGGTTCTATTATTGGGGGGGAAATCCCCCTTTAGGCAGATCTAGGCAGACCTGAGGACTGTTCTATTCAATGCTAGGAGCATTATGACACGCCCCTTTAGGCAGACCGGAACCTGGTCACGTTAGGTGCCCATAGAAACCTATTATGTTGGCATATCTCTATACTTAAAGAATCTCTGGTTTCACTGTCTGCCTTGCCTACTGAATGGAACTCGGGAGCAGGGCTGGAGTAACACACAGGCTGGCTATGGCTGAAGAACTAGGGGCCCCCACCAGGGTGGCCAGATGAGACTGAGAGAGACGAGATGAGATGAGATTTCCAGCCCAAAAAAAATGGCCCCGGGCCATCTTAATCCGGCTGTGCTGGGGAGGTAAAGCTTTGACCGACTGGGGGGGTTGGGCGGGTTGGGCTAGGTTTGGGATGGGATGCTAGAAGTGATGTCTTTCTCCTTTTGCGCTCCCAGTGGGTTTTAACCATCCACTACCATCACCCACAAAATCCCCCAACATCAATTTATCAATGTAAAGCGCCTTAGTTGCCCTAATAACCCTTGTCTGATGGATGTCTTCTTTTCTCTTCTCTTTTCTCTTTCAGCGGGTCATTGTCTGAGAAGGCCTTCACGTTTGCCACCGATGGTAAGATGATTTCCACCACTTGGTTTTTTGCTGCTGTTCTCGCCAGCTCTTCTTAAAATGTTTTTTTTTTTTAAATCACAAGTTGTATCACATGTGCTTCACTTCCTGTTCCCCTGTTATTTTCCTACCATCCTGCCACCCATTGAGTTAACTCCCACCACACGTGAAAGGCTGGCTCCAGCCGGCTGCGTCTGTATAGGTTTGCTCCAGAAGGGCAGGCAGGCAAGTAAGGGCAGCGAAGAGTATCAGCACAGGCAGGCAAAGTGTGGAAGGTGTTTTAAAAAGTGAAAGCCCACGGTTAGTGTGTGTGTGAGTGTGTGCGCGCGAGTGCATGCGTGCGTGTGAGTTCGGGCGTTGGGGGTGGAGTGGTGTGGTGTGTGTGGCTGGAGGCGTGGGAACACCCTATCTTTGCTCTGTTGCTTGTTTTTATGTGGCCGTTCTGTTCAGCGATCTCCATCTGAGCCACGGTAGAGGAGCCTGTGCAGACAGGTCTGCCCTGAGCTCTTGAGCACAGCGCATAGCAGTGCCGTGCCGTGTGGGATAGATGCCAACTCTGATGAGCTAGCTCTCCCAACACAAACACACGCAACATGAGATCACCCAGCAAGGCTGGCTAGCTGTAGCCTGTCATCTTCTCTGTCTCTGTCTCTGTCTTGCTGCATTAAAGGGCTGTTTATTCCAAAACAATACCTGTTAACGATAGCTATAGGAATGTATTACTTAATCCTTGCAGCCTCATTGGGTGGCAAAGTTTTGTACCACAGATGTAAGAAATGGGACTAAGCACCAGGGATAAGGAATATTAGGCTGAGAATTCCCATGCTGCCTTGAGCGCTTGTTCCAATCTGAAGGACATGACATGGATGAGATGGAAACCCCTGAGTGAGATCTTCCCCCGAGTTTGGGGCCTTAACCACAGGATGCTGAAGGAGGGCAAGACATATTATTAGACACACGGAAGCTTGTCGTTGTTTTTTTTTATAGATCAACCATGCCGACACCAAATGCGAAGCCATGCTTGAAAGTTTAGATTGTCCCACCTTCTGGGACTGGGAGGACTGTGGAAGGAGAACCCTGTCCAAATTCGAACTTGCACAGGTGAGGCTGGGCAATGTGGCATGTGCATGGTATACTACAGCGCAGCATACTACAGGACCTCAAATTCAGGGCAGTTTTGGTGCAAACAGGTAGGGCTGGGCAATATGACGATATATATCGTTCTCGTGATATGAAAGTGTATATCGTGACCTTTCTCCTTTATCGTTTATATCGTGATAGTAATTTCATCAATTTTATACGATTGAATATCATTTAATTACATTTCATGTTGTCACAATACACACTATAAGTTAATGTAACAATAAAAATAAGAATAAAAAAATCCATTTTAAAGAAAGATTGTTTTGCGACATGAAAAAATAAAGAGCAAATAAAGAGAATAACTGAAAACGTATGTAATTGTGCTATATCGTGATATATATCGTTATCGTGATATAAAGTAATCCATATCGTGATATTGTTTTTTTCCCATATCGCCCAGCCCTACAAACAGGTTGACACAGGTTGCCGGAAACAACAGTCTCACCCAACCCATCAACACAGTAGCGCGCTATGAAAAATCCCAGTGTAGAAGAGACTAGCTACAACTGGTCGCCATTTCCGTCTGTGAGCCTCAGTCCGTTTGGGGGTGGTTGCTTAGTGGTTTGGTTTTTTGTGTCACACCGCTTCCTATGAGCACACAGTAAATCACTCTCCACAGAACACACATACACAAACAGACCAAAGCCCCCAAACCTGTTTCCTGCATAAATAGGGGAACAAGGCAACTGCCTGATTTGATGTTCATGTGGAAGCCTGGCTTTGTTGTTTGTGTGTTCCGAAATCTACCTCACTGTAGGTGTTTCCCCCCCAAAACAAGATCGACAGCTCTCCCGCTAACTTCTCTGTATTGATTTTAACCTGTGCAGAAAAATCTACCTCACTGCAGGTGTGTCCCCCGTCTCTCCAAACATGATCGAGACGAGTACTCCTGATAACCTCTCGGTATTGATTTTAATCTGCGCAGACAAATCCATAAATGGAGTATGTTGTCTCCAATACCTGTCTGTTCAAATGGGATCATAGCTTGGGTTTTTCGTGTGTTTCTTTCCACAGCGTGTTTTTTTTCCGCAGTGTCTCTCACTCAACCTCACTGCAGGTGCCCCCCCCCCCCCAACATGATAAACAGTACCCTCGCTAACCTCCCTATTGATTTAACCTGCGCAGACAAATCAATACGTCGAGTATGTTCCTGTTCATTCAGTTAAGTGGAGAATTCAGTGAGGGGTTTGCTCGGGTAAGACTCATGTCAAGCGGAGTCATTATTGCGTCAGTGTCGCGGCTGTCTCCCACTCTGCCCACCACAAGACCACTTCAATGGCACACAGCCTCCCACTGGAGTTCCTCTCTCCTCCACTCAAGGCAGACAAAGATGTCAGACACTTCACAGGGTTGCTGTGTGTGTGCGTACATGTGTATGCATACGTGCGTGCGTGTGTGCGTGCACGTGCGTGAGCGCTCACATACGTGCATGTGCGTGCGTGCGCGTGTGTGTGACTGCTCTGGCAGTCATTAGATGCTGGTTTTTACATTCAGGCAGGATGTCCTACGTCTGTTTGTCGGTGTGTGTGTGTGTCTGTGTGTGTGTCTTTGGTCCTCTTTCCCTTGGTCCCCCAACCTCAGGAGAGGAGGATACAAGTTAAGCGTGTGGGTGAGGGAGTAGGCGTGGGGTGGAGGATGTCGGTTCCAAATCCGCCCCCCTTTTATTTCTCTTTCACACTGCAGCCTCTCAGTCCACATGTGAATCCAGTTATGTGTGCAGTGCACACACGTCTTTTTTTTTTTTTTTTTTTTGAAAGAGGTCTACCCTTCCTGTTGAGTCAGAGTGACTTATTACTTACACATGTATTTTATTATTCAAACCCAAACATGCCGCTCACAAGCCATACAGCCAGCCCCAGCCCAGCATATGCTCTTTTGAAGTACTGGAAATGAGATTTTTTTTATTTTTCATTTTAATTCTCGAATTTGGATGTTCGTAGCTTTGGTACTGTAAACTATTCTGTGGAGAAAAAAAATGCTGTGGGGGTGTGGAAGTTCTGATCTGTTTTAAACTGTTTTCCTGCCTACAGCTGATAACACTTTTAGTTGTTCTTTATTGGCCCTTTTTTATATTGGAGGAGTGTTCACAGCTGGACGTCCTCATTTGCAGCCGTTTCTTCAACACTCTCCTCTTCGTTTCTCACGTGGTCAGCTTTCTTTACTTTGCCTGCCATCTTCCTCTCTTTTTTTTTTCTCGTTTTTCCGTTCACACTGCAGTCCCCCCTTGTTTTCATTGCATTGCTCTCTCGCTCTCACTCTCACTCTCTCTCTTTCTCTTTCTTTCTCTTTCTCTCTCACTCTCTCTCTTTCTCTTTCTTTCTCTTTCTCTCTCTCTCTCTTTCTCTCTCTCTCTCCTACTCGCGTTGTTTGTAAATTCTCCCGGTCTGCAAAGCATCTTTGAACGTGATCTTTACAGTTGAAATTATGCACATTGTTGCCATAGATCAGCCATGTCAAAGTCAGTCATTTTCGCTGGCAGTGACAACGGGTGCGTTGGCTGGATGTTCATGGCATGGGTGCGTGCAGGTAACCCTGACACTCTCCACCGTGGCCATGTTGTGTACGAAAACACACAAGCACGCACACACACACACCTCAATGAGCTGCTCTGCTCTTTAGCTGCATGATCTTTTTAAAGTATTTTTTCTGGGGCTTTTTGGGCTTTATTATTACAGGACAGTGTGAGAGTAGACCGGAAATGTCGGTCAGAGAGAGATGGGGCAGGCCCGGGAAATGACCCCGGCCGGACTCGAATCGGGGTCCCTGTGGGCAATGTAAGCCCGAATGTGGGGGGCTTAGCGCGCTGCGCCAGAGCACCTTCTGATTTACATCATTTAACCCTACTGTGTGCCTTCAGGCAAAGCTTGTGCTCTTGCTGTCTAACATTTGACCTCTCTGGTGTGACTTGAGGCCTCTATGGCCTCCAACAAAAGTTAGAATCTACTTCCAGTAGTGTTGCTTTAACTTTTCTGCTTTCCTCTCCTCTTCTTCCCCTCTACCTTTGCAGACTGCAAGAAGCCAGAGGTCCTGCGTCCTGTGGCGCTGAACGACAGCTCTGGCCAGCGATTGGCTGGTGCCGGGGACGGGCGCTCGTCTGATTGGTCCCCCAACGACACGGATCCTGTCTCCTCCTCCTCCTCCTCCTCCACCTCCTACTCTTCATCTTCCTCATCCTCCTCTTCCTCCACCAGCGTGGTTTGGACGCCGGACTCCAGTGGCCGCTCTGGCCAGCCGTGGCTGCAGCTGGACCTGGGCGAGAAGAGAAGGATCACAGGTGAGACACACGCTGGGAAGCCGACAAGAGGGCACAAAGGGGTCAGCTGTCCCGGGCCCAGAGAGATGGGGGGGGGCATAATTGGGCCCTCATTACATGTATTGGATGGGGGACCCTTTCGGAGGACTGTCCTGGGCCCAGCCAAAGCTGTCAGCGGCCCTGCACACACGTATTGACAACATGACACACACAGAGAAAAGGTTCATGCATGTAAAATCCTTGCTCTTGGTTTATTTTGTAGGTGAAAAGAGGAGAATCACAGGTCCGGTGCAGGCTGATTGACAACAGAACTGACCTTTTGTTATGCACCTGCGTCTTGGATGTGCGCACCACTAACCTACCAACAGAACTAAAACAAAACATGCACATCTGTCTAAAAGCTGGGTGCTGCATCACTGACCGATATACGTATGGACAGCAGGCTTAGCAATGCTGGGAATAAAAGGACTGTAACTGTCAATCAAACCAACTAACAATGCTCATTGGTTATTTAAATTTAATTTATAGCTCTCTAATATAAGGTTTCAGGCCTTTGGATTATTTGGATCATTTGAAACAGATGGGAAACTACTGTTTGCACGAAATGGAGCAGAATGCGCCAGAACTGGCAAGGAGATGCACCATTTCCAGAGGTGTCAATTCCTGGTCCAGAAAGTAAAAACCCTGCCACAGTTTCCTTCCAACACAGGTGACTCTAATAAGCAGCTGGTCTTGAGTGTTCAATTATCAGGTGATTCGGAGATGGTTGGATCCAATTTGTGGCAGGGTTTTTACTTTCTGAACCCGGGATTGACACCTCTGACCATTTCAGAGATAGAGATGAATGGGAAATGGTGATTTTTCTTCCAGTTTTTGGATCTTGTTCCACCCCTCGTAGTTGTTTCACTTTTGAATCAAACGTCCGTTGTCCATATACTATACACATCAGTGTGCTGGATTAAGTAGTGAACTGAGGAAGGAAACCGACACCATGCTCCCATTACTGATTAGTTTCGGGCAGCAGCCCTTTATTTTTTGTTCCGCTGGCCTAGTGACAACACGCATAGAAAAAAGTTTCACCCATGTTAAGTCTTTATTTTTCTGGTTTGAACCTGACTTTTGATTTCACCTGGTCTCCCTCAGATTGACTTCGCACAACAAGCTGATTGATTTGGTAGAACTTGAGTCCAATTCTGCTAGTGTATACATAATTCCAATTGTAAAATAAACATTTTTTCACAGACAGACAAGCACATTCAAATACCCCCGTGAAGCATCAGGAGGAGGAATTTGGCACTTTGGGAATTATGGGACTTTGCCTGGGCAAAAGTCAGAAAAACAGCAGGATTGGCCGCTTTTTAATCCCAACACCCATAAATGCTGCAGCACACCAAGCATTCGCACAACACATACTCTCAAGAAGAGAGGAGAGAAGCCACATGGTCACCTCAGTTGCATACTAATTGGTCAGTCGACTGAGGTGCTGCTTTTGTAGAGTGGATTCCATTGGATGGAAGTGGATTCTGTGCTCTGTGCTCTGTGATTGGCTCAGGCCTCCCACTGCACACCCCCTTCCCTAACCCAGACAGCCAGCATTGTTTCAGCTGTGTCAGTTGTAATTAGGCAGGCAGGCAGGCCCAGGCAGGAGGAGTGGAGTGGAGTGGAGATGTGGAGAGAGGGAGAGACGGAGAGAGAGAAATAAAAGGGGAAGAATTGAATTGAAAAAGAGAGCAAAGAATTTGTGACGTAAGCAGACAGAGACAGACAGACGCAGACAGAGACGGACACAGAGACACACAGACCCACAGACAGGCAGACACAGACCCACAGACAGGCAGACACAGGCCCACAAACACAAACTGATAGACACACACACCCACAGACAGGCACAGACCCACAGACAGGCACAGACCCACATACACAGACACAGACACACACAGACAGGCAGACACAGGCCCACAAACACAAACTGATAGACACACACACCCACAGACAGCCACAGACCCACAGACCCACAGGCATACAGACACAGACCCATAGACAGGCAGACAGACACAGACCCACAGACCCACAGACAGACAGACAAACACACAGACAGACAAACACACAGACAGACACACACAGATAGACAGACACACACAGACAGATAGACACACACAGACAGATAGACACACACAGACAGATAGACAGACACAGACAGATAGATAGACAGACACACACAGACAGATAGACAGACACAAACTGATAGACACAGACAGCGTCTCTTTCAGTGTGTCTGTGTACTCCAGCCAGTCTGGGTATGATGTGTGGTGGTCATCATCCCCTCTCCACTCAAGCCGCAATTTAGTTAGGAAGGTAATTAGCCTGAAGTTGGAAGCAGACTGCTAACCCCTTTCTCCTCGCTTTGTTTGGCAATGAACGCTCACACACAAACACACACACACACACGCACACACACAATCACACACTCACACCAATGCATGCACAAAGGCTGATGCACACACACGAAGTGGTAGGTGGCAGAAGGGTGTGATGGGGGGGAGGTAGTCACACACACACACACACACACACACACACACACACACACACACACACACACACACACACACACACACACACAAGGAACGTGTAGGCCACGATGTGGGTGTTAAAATACTTTACAAATGGGCTTTCTCGTGACTGTCTCTCTTTCTGTTTTTTTTTCCAGTTACACACACACACACACACACACACCTGCCTCTGGCTACTCCATCTAGATCGCTGCCAGTTTTCCTCGTATCACTTAAAAAGGAGACATTACACAGAGACCCTCTATGTTGTCTTTTGAGAACAAGACAAGACGTGTGTTTTATATTTAGGAGCGAGCTGCCGGATGTGAGCGAGAGGGGTGTGTGTGTGCGCGTGCGCGTGTGCGTGTGTGCGCGTGCGTGCCTGCGTCTGCGTGTTTATTTTGAGCAGCCCCAGTGAGTTGTCTAGGAATGGTGGTGACACACTCACACACACACTCGCACACACACACCACTGCCAATTTCATGGCTTGTTCATCAGGATGCAGCGTAGAGCAAGTGACCCCCGGCCATCGCAGAATGTCCGCCATTGTTGCTGCTGCCACGGCAACCTCAAGGTTCTGAGTTCGCAGCGTTCCGTGTTTTTTTTTTTCTCTTTGCTGGAATGTAAATGATGATGAAAATAGAGGCCTGTTGTCACAGGACGATGTTGCGCAACAGGAGAGGAGGCTCAGTCAGACACCATGAAGAATGCCTGTCTTTATGGGCACAGGGCTAGCTCATGACACGCATACGCACACACACACACGCGCACACGCGCACACACACACACACACACACACACACACACACACACACACACACACACACACACACACACACACACACACACACACACACACACACGTGTAGGCAGACACGCACACATGTGCGAGCGTACACACACACACACACACGTGTAGGCAGACACGCACACGCGTGCGAGCGTACACACACACACACACACACACACACACACACACACACACACACACACACACACACACACACACACACACACACACACACACACATTACTTCTGAGGTGCCAGATCTCTTCTTTCAATGAGTGCCATCAAATAGGATCCATGTTGGAGTGATGTCTGTCGTTAGCACTGTGATTGATGACAGGGTGATTAATTCATCTTGTACGTTCCATTCTCACTCGTATAGCTTCACCCACAATCCCAGACGTTGTTGAAAACTTGCAGGGTTGTTGTCCATAGCCCTAGAGGCTACAGATGGCCTTTACGACAAAACGTTGTGGAATGACCGAAAATGCCAAGATTGATTTGTCACACTGTGTGTTGGCCATCATGTGTAAGCTCGTCCATCACTTGATTGCCAAACAGGTAGCAGCATGGAGAAACCTGCTCAAAACTATGAGGCATTTCACATTCTCTTTAAAACCTCCCCGTGTTATCCATCCAATGTTTTGGGGGGTTGACTCTTGAATTAATTCATGTCATTGAATGCATGTCTGTAGGGGCCTGTCTGGCATATCGTCTGAAATCAACCTGGATACCGATCGTGTTTCTGGTTTATGGCTATAGGCTATGCTTTCTTCCTAGAAGCAAAGAACCGCAAGCCTCTTGGCTTGCACATTTACACATGCACTGTAGTCTGGTTCATAACGAGTATGCCGTCTCTTAGCAAACAAGTTTCTGTACACAGTTAGCCATGTATAACGTAGTATATATAAAGTATACAAGAGAGGTACGCATTCAAGACTGTTTCTCTACTTGTCTAAAGCGTGGACTTTGTGTCCTGATTAATTGACAGACAGCTACACATAGTCCCGATGCCTGCTCTGGATCTAGCAAGTATGTCAACGGTTAGCAATGCACACTACACAGACATCGATGCATGCAGAACTATACAAGAGCTTTTACTGAATATTTGTCTGCACAGTGCGTTCCAACAAAAGAGAGTAGGCTGAACTGAGTGTGTCTCTGTACAGACTGTTCAACAGCAAGAGAGAGCGGGCTTTGAAGAAGGGCAGTCATGGGTAAGCAGTTTGGGTGTCAGACTTGGAGCCCAAAGGTTGCTGGTTCGACTCCTGACCCGCCAGGTTGGTGGGGGAAGTAATTAACCAGTGCTCTCCCCTTTCCTCCTCCATGACTGAGGTACCCTCAGCATGGTACGGTCCTGCCACACTGCTCCCTTTCGGGCGCTATTGGGGGCTGCCCCCTGGCACGGGTGAGGCATAAATGCAATTTCGTTGTGTGCAGTGTGCACTTGTGTGCTGTGTCACAAATACAATGGGAGTTGGAGCTTCCCCGTTGGGCTTTCACTTTTTCTTGAGACTTTTCAGCCCAACAGAATATAATCTTTACCATTTAATCCAGCTGTATGCCTTTGGGAATCACCGGCAATACTTCTCAGTAGCCACTGAAGTTAAGTTTGGCCAAATTTCTAAGCGAGGGAGAGAGTAGACGGACCTTTTTGGTGAACCAGCTGGTGGAGTTTTGACGTGACCACTTCTCCAGATGAGATGATGAGAGTTGTGGAGAGTAATGATGGGGTACTATGGGGCTGGCTGGCTGCCAGGCCTGTGTTGATGTGGAAATGTGTCAGGGATATCTACAACGGCATCACCGCCAGAGTTCAACCCGGTGCAGCACGAGCAGACTGACTATGTGCGTGTGCGTGTGGGTGTTAGGAAGGCTTCAGCACCATAATTATTTTCTTTCCATTCATAATTTTGGTAAAATTATACCTTGCTGTGCTGACATTAAGAACAGTATACATGCTGTGCATCTGTGTTATTTTGGTAATAGTGAATTGTAGTGTCAGTGTCTAGTATCGAAGGCCACAGTCAGTATAACAAATCATTTTGTTGCCATTTACAAACAAGCATGGTGAAACCCGAGCACCAGAGCCCCTACCGTTAGTCAATATTGTTGTTTGAGCTTGTCATGCAACCCTGGGGAACAGAAGATGTAGAAAGAAATGGGACTGCCATACGAAACAGGTAGAACAAGAAAGGCAGCTGCGTTGGTGTTGGTGCTTGTTTAGCAGAAGTTGATCTGGCGGTTTAAGCAGTTCTTGAGTGCATTCCAATATGCGACCTTGCGTCCTCCGCTTGTGCTTGTGGCCTCGCCCCTCCTCCTGGCCCCTCCTCCGTGGAGAAAACAAGAACGTTTCCCCGCTATTTAGCCTAGCCAAAACAGTTTTTGGGGGACTATTCTTCATTCACCATTGAGTTTGCAAATGAGAAAATTACTTTACAATTGAGCTCTTGCAAGATATTGAAATATAAAGCTGTTGTCAGTGAGGTTTCATGACATATTACTTCCTGGTACGAGGCCACAAGCACAAGTGGAAGACGCATGGTCGCATATTGGAACGCACACCTTGTGTTGGATTCTGCTATTCATGCCTCATGCTCTCTACGTGTGTTAAGCTACCACTGGTTGTCAAAGTGGGGGCTGGGGACCCCTGGGGGGCAGCGAGAGGGTACTAGGGGAGGCCGCATCTGGGGTCCGTATCTCGAAAGCGTCTTTGCTAACGACGGTAGCAACGTCCTTCGTAAGAGTGATTCAACTCTCTCTCGACAGCGACGCTCACCACTAAATCCAATGGAATGGTGTTACATCTTGAGACGGTCTTGAGACGGTCTTAAGATGGTTAGCAACGACAAGAATCGAGAAACGGACCCCCAGTTGGAAGGAAAAGTACCGCAAAACAAAAATAATTGAATGAATTAAATAACGAAAGGAAATCAAAATAAACCAAAAACTAAGCCAAATAATATTCCCCTTTTAAGAATCATCACTTCTATTTGACTCGAATTGGTCGCGAAATGGCCTCATTCACAAACTACTCTGCACTGCTACCTTTAAAATATGTCCTGCTGTAGTTGGATTTAAGGATGCAGAAACTACATCGTCTTGTGGACGGTTCATGTCAGGGGGCCCTTGGCTGAAATCTACTGGTTTAAGGGGGGGCTTGCCATGGTAAAGTTTGGGAACCCCTGACACTGAATGTACAATCCTCACATCACTCATAACCCCTTCTCCCTACCTCACACACAGCCTCTGCTGCCAAACACAAATACTACATGTTCATAGTACACACACACACACACACACACACACACACACACACACACACACACACACACACACACACACACACACACACACACACACACACACACACACACACACACACACACACACACACACACACACACACACACACACCTATGCACAGTACAGGCTGACAACTGTAATTGTACTGCATGTTTCACTTTGTAATTATATGCATGTGACAAATGAACCCCTTTCTGTTCTTGTATTGCGGTTCTGCAGGAATCCTGACGTCCGGCTCCCCGTCCAGTGGGCACTACGTGAAGAGCTACAGGCTGGAGTACCGGGAGAGGAACCGCTGGAAGGCGTACGGCCAAAACAACAACTCCGAGGCCATGGTGAGTAGTACACACAGTCCAAAATAAAGATGGAAAATTTATTGGCAATCCTTCTTGCATTCCTATATTTGTCGGACAGAGAAACGTTTGGACCCCAGTCACATTTGAAGCTATGCTAACATCTATTCACAAAAGTTCGGAAGGGGTTGCACACTTTGTTGGGAGTCGTGTTCAATCGTTATATGATTGATCAATTCATGTGCTCATCATCAGAACCAATTATTCCAACGAAAAAGCGACGTGAGCATTCAGATGGAAAGGTTTTTAGAAGGGCCGTGCATACTAGATTTCTCCATTTAGTAACAATAATACATCCTGTGTGCTTCCCAATGTTGTGTATGTCTACTACATGTGAAGAAAGTGTCATTAAAAAGGACTTTGACTACACCACTTGTTAAGCTAAAGCACTGATCCATCCCTGATCTGTTCAGGTGTTGGAGGGCAATACGCATTGGAACGACAACTGTGTATGTTAATGTGCTTTACAACTGAGTAGTCGATTGATTGAATGACCTCCCTGTTCCGCTAGGTGTTGGAGGGGAACACGGATAGCCACCAGCAGACGCGCGTGACCCTGAGGCCGACGGTGGTGGCGCGTCACTTGCGCCTGTTGCCCCAGGACTGGCACCTGCGGCCCGCCATGACCCTGCAGCTGCTGGGCTGCGATGCCAAGAACGTCCCCCCTGCCGGTCAGAACCCAACACCGGCACATACGCTCACACACACACATTCATGCATGCACACAAACCCACTGTAAAACATTAGAATAAGCCTTTTCTGTTTGTTTTTAAAGGGTTTATGAGGGCCTATAAAATATTTGTTATTTACTATAATTATAATTACGATTATAAATGTATTTAAAATGGGCCAAATTCGCTTATACCTGCATTGTAATAGTATTGTATTATTTCCATCCAGTACTATACGCGGAGTCAACTATTTCTCAAAAGTTCACAACCCATTGTAGGACCTCCATTGATCTTGACCGCTTGTTCTTACAGTATCTGTTAACTCCTGGACGTTGTACATGCTTTTGTATAGCTGCAGTAACTATCCATGCGTGTTAACTGGAGGTTGTGCATTTTCTTGTGTGTATAGGCCACGTGTTCATATCTGTTAGCTCAGGGATGTCAAACTCAGGCCGGGGGCCAAATTTGGCCCGCGGAGCCATTTTATTTGGCCCGCGAGATCATTTCAAATGTGTATTACAGTTGGCCCACACACACCATAACTGTGTAGGCAGACCTAAGATTTGAACCTGAGGACGTATATCACAGGAATTATGACAGGCCCGTTTAGGCAGACCGGAACCTGGTCATGTTAGGTGCCCATAGAAACCTATTATGTTGGCATATCTCCATATACTTAAAGAATCTCTGGTACATGCCTCTTGTGTATCTGCAGTGACTCTTGTGGTGCCAGAGGGGCCGGTGAATAAGTCATCTCAGGTGACTGTGGGGGAGATGCTGCCCACCGAGCCCAGGGCCACAGGACAGGACGACGAGACGGACACCGAGCAGCAGCCCGTCGACTCCTCCCCTCTGATTGACTTTGGTAACGGACAACCCTGAGACACTTATCCACAACTATCAGCCAATCCGTTTCAACCTCCAGTAAGGAGGTTTACAATCAAAAAAATGTTCTTAGTTGATTTTGGTACTACCGATTCTACACATTAGCAACACGTACACAACACTCATGCAGCATTGCAAGAACATTACTGAAAATATTACAAAAAAGCGTAACTGTGACTATGTTGAACTTTGTAAGCAGCGGGATGGTTCCTCACCACAGTTAATACATCATGCTGTAGGATTCCGTACTTCCACTATGCAGTGAGGTGGGGAGGGGAAGTTCATGTGTAGATGTCATTACTGTTGAAGTCCTTGCTAATGCATTTACACTTAGGCTATGTCTCAAATGACACACTTTTGTCAGTGCACTGACAGTCAGTACACAGTGCACACAGTGCACTGAGGTCTTTAGTGCATAGTGTCGAGGAAAGATTTGAGCACTCTGCACTGTGCCCTCGCTGGAAGTGACGGCTGAGCATGGCATTAACTCGCCAAAATATGAGTTGGCTACTGCTTACAATGCTTACAACTGCTTACAGCGTCTGGTGCTTCTATTTCCATGTCCTTCACCCCAAAGGACAAAAATCACACATTCAATACTTTGGTTGGCATGAAAAGGTTGGTGTCCCATCAACATTACTTACAGAATTAGGAGACTGTTGGCCAAACTCTTCTATTGAACTGAATGCCACATTTCCTCCGTGTCATTGTCAACATGGCCGCTGTTTAGTGCGTGCAGTGTCCATCATTCAAGCGCTGCATTTTCAGCCATTGTTAGGGGATCATCCTGGCACTTTCAGTGCACTGGCTCAACTGAAATTTTCAGCGTGAGCGCCCTAGTCACTGAAAAACAGTGCCCGAAGTGCACAAGTGCGGCATTTGAGACACGGCCTTAGTGTGTCATAAAGCGTAATTGGCAAATGCTCTATTGGGATATTAGATGAGTGACAGCTGTGGTGTGTGTGTGTGTGTGTGTGTGTGTGTGTGTGTGTGTGTGTGTGTGTGTGTGTGTGTGTGTGGTGTGTGTGTGTGTGTGTGTGTGTGTGTGTGTGTGTGTGTGTGTGTGTGTGTGTGTGTGTGTGTGTGTGTGTTTCTCTGTAGTTCAGCTCGTTATCATCATTGTCGTGGTTGCTGTGCTGGTGCTGATGTTGCCGGTGTGTGTCTGCCTCTACAAGACCCTGCACAGGTAAGTGTGTGTCTGTGTGCGCGTGCGCGTGCGCGTGTGCGTGCATGCACAGTGACTACGTTGAGCTTTGTAAGCAGCAAGGATGGTTTCTCACTACAGTCAATACATCATGCTGTAGGATACCGTACTTCCACTATGGTTGCATCCAGGTGAGGATGGGAAGGTCATGTCTGGAGAGATTAGATAGAGTTTAAAGATTTTTTTTTTTGGTCTTTTGACTTCATTTATGACAGGACAGTGAAGGTGGTGACAGGAAGCGAGTGGGGAGAGAGAGATGGGGAAGGGCCGGCAAAGGACCCGGGCAGGGAATCGAATCCGGGTCATCCGCATTGGTAGACGAGTGCCCTACCGGTTGGCCACAGCAGGGCCCGGATAGAGTTTACACTGCAAGTCCCTCAGTGTTGTTTCAGTCTGCCTTGCGCTTATGAGAATAGGTTCTCACTGTGTATGATGTATTTTTGGCTGCTTCATCCCGTGAGCTGCCAAGCAACACCAGCTCATTCAGTGTAATGCACTGCTGGTGTGTTGCTGATGGACAATAAGAGCCGTCTAATTCTACGTCTTTTACCCAGAACACACCAAATCCAGGGCCGTAGTGGCGTTCCATTAGGTGATGGATGGAGCTTGCATTTGTTGTCATTCTCCTCCCCAAAATGCTTAACCCTATAGTGGAGCAGTGCATGATACCCATTTTCTCAAGACACATGACCCAAATTACCTCCATCCAAGCACAAGGATGCCTCAAATAACTCGGCCGGCGAATACATAAGGCATAAAACTCAATTTTCTCCGTGCCATCTACCACTCACCTCAATCTCGGCTTTAGCTCCCCCCAAGGCAAATGAAACGCACTATTAAACCACGGCAGAGACATCTGAGCATCTCAGGCAAGCGAGCAAATGAGCAAATGAATGAATGAGTGACAACCTGCCTGCAGGGGTGTTGTACAGGGGGGGGTAACGTGTGACTCAGTCACCAGGGCCCCATGTATATTGGGGGCCCACACAGTGCTGATGTATGGAAATCAGTAGTTCTCAACCTTTTTTGAACAAACGCCCCCTTGACCTCAGCATAAGCCTGCCAGCACCACCCCCCTTAGGATTAAAAAATAAAATAGACCAATGCACCTCAATGGCATTTAAGCACCGCCCCCCTCTCAGCTGTATCCTTCTCAACGCCCCCCTAGGGGGACTGTAGAGCCCCTGTTGAGAAACACTACTGTAGATGTATGGTTGTATGGATGTATGGTCCATTGGAGCTGATTGTACATAGGGCCCACAATTTGCTGCTACGGCCCTGCCTGTCTGCCTGATATGATATGGTCTTGGCAGCGGGCATGGCAGGTCTGGATGAAGAAGACGGTGTTGTTGGGGATGGGGGTGTTATCTCCTGTCATTTCCTGCCTGCGTGAACACGGTGTCTGGCCTTATCACTCGGCTGGGCTTTGGTGTGCGACTGAGGGGTCGAGGAAGGGCAGCGGGGAAAGGGATGTAGAGGAGAGAGGGGGAGGAGTGGAGACAGAAGGAGGGATGTAGAAGAGAGAGAGAGAGGCCGAAAGAGAAACCAGGGTGAATGGACAAAAAAAATTAGAGGGTTGAATGTGAGAAGCTTTGGTGTTGGTGTGCTTGCGCGTGTCTGTGTGTGCGGGATGCGGGCGCTTGTGTGCATGTGTGTGTGTGCGCGTGCGTGCATGTGTGTGTGCAGTTCATGTAAGGGATGTATACTTGGTGAGTAGAGCAGGATGGACAGAGAGAAGGAAAGTGAGAAAAAGAGAGCTGAGTGAGGAGGAGGAAAAGGTGTTGTGCTGTGTGTGAGCTGTACAGGCTGCGAGGGGTATGTATGCCCATTTGAGGAGGGAGAGGAGAGTAGGGGGGAACAGGATGTAGAGGGGAGGAGAGGAGAATATAGAGGATTGTGAAGACGCCGGGGGTGGGGGGGGGGGGGGGTGGGGGGGCAGAGCGGTAGGACAGTAGTAGGATGGGGAGGAGGGAGGAGAGCAGGGGGTGTATGCAGGAGTGTAGTGATCCGGGAGAGGGAGAGGGGGACGTGTCTGGTTGTGTGTGTGCGCATGCTTGTCTGGTTGTGTGCGCGAGCGTGTCTGATTGTGTGGGTGTCCGTGAGCGTGTCTGGTTGTCTGGGTGTGAGTAAACGTGTCTGGTAGTGTGGGTGTGGGTGTGCGAGAGCGTGTCTGTGTGTCTGGCTGCAGATAAGGCCCGGTGGTGGTGCTGCTGCTGCTGGTGGTGGTGGTGGTGCTGCTGCTTTGAGATGGCCATCAGGGGAGATGCTCTAATCCCAGCTCACACTGATGCCTGTCTACTGCTGCCGCGTGTGTGTGCGCGTGTGCGAGTGCGTGTGCGTGTGCGTGTGCGTGTGCGTGTGCGCGTGTGTGTGTGTGCGCGTGCGTGTGTCTGTCTGTCTGTCTGTTTCTGTGTGCGTGTGTCTTGTCTGTTTCTGTGTGTGTGTGTGTGTGTGTGTCTGTCTGTCTGAATTTGTGTGTACATCTGTCCACATGTGTGAGAGTGAGGGAGGGTGATCTGGAGGGTTGTAGGTTACTGATGGAGGATGTTCCTGTGCTGGACAGTGAATGAATGAAAGAAAGGAAGGAAGAAGAGTGAAGAGAGAAGTCTAAAGAAAGAAGGGGTGAAGGGAGGGAGGAGGAGTGTAGGACTCCTGTTGTGTGGAGGATGGAGGTGGGGGTTGGGGGCTGTTTTGTTGGGGAACAATGACCCAGATGAAGTCACAGCAGGAGTGTGTCTTTGTGCGCGTGTGCACGGGTGTGTGTGCGTGCGTGCGTGCGTGCGTGCGTGCGTGCGTGCGTGCGTGCGTGCGTGCGTGCGTGCGTGCGTGCGTGCGTGCGTGCGTGCGTGCGTGCGCGTGTCTCTACTGTTTCTTCATACACCCCTCTGACTGTACTCTGCCTTCTCTCTGGCCCACAGGAAGAAGAGCAAGGAGGGTGGCTATGGCTCCTCTGATGAACAACACACAGGTTGGTAAAGACAAGACTTACTCTAATCATCCCAAGGGGAAATGAAGGATTAGGAATAAGGGACGGGCACAGCGCTTCCATTCTGGGTACGCCGCCATATTGATAGCTAGTTGCTATGGTAAAGGGATAGTGACTGCCTCCACCATGCATGCAGTTCTGGTCTCTAACATCGACAAGCCAGCTGTGTCCACAGTCAAGAATGTGTGCTACCCAAAGCACAGACACAGCACGCACTGAATACCTTCAACAACAAGCACTACACCAAGATAACTTGACAATCGAGCAGTCTGGCTTCTGCATAAACCCGGCGTTCCCACAGGTAGGCGCCTCACCTGATGGCCTAGTTAGCTGTGACAGCTGTGGACAAGGCTGCCTGGAAGTGAAATGCCCTGCTAAGCACAAACACAGCACTGTCCAGGAGGCTTGTGACGCAGACAAAGACTTTTGTCTCCACAGAGTTGATGGCATTGTTCAGCTCAAACAAGGTTATAGGTACTACACACAAGTGCAGACACAGATGTTCGTGACAGGTGCAACCTACTGTGACTTTGTGGTGTGGACACTGAAAGACGTTGCCTGTATCCTGACAGATGTCAGCTTCTGGGAGTTCTGTCTGAGGAAGGCACAGGAATTTTTTCACAAAGTTTGCCTCCCCGAGTTCATCTGTGGGTATTAGACCAGAGACACCTCCACACCGGGATTGAGTGGAAAGTTATATTTGACCGTCTTACAGCAGCGACCCATGCTAGCCGGCGACTCTTTGTTATGGAGGACATTTGTTCTCCATTGAGACGCCTCCAAGTTGGAAAACGGTAAAAAGATAATCCATTTGGGATTTTATTCCCCGTCCCGTCACAGCTTGCGCTTCTACACCCTACGACACAGCAACGGGCGACCATAACATCAGCAGAGGTCAAATGAAACGGTAAAACAAAGCAAACTACTAGCAGAAGAAAGCAAGTCCTCACTGTAAACAATGGGCTGGCCCGCTTCCAAAATGTCTGCTGCGCAACGTGTGACGTCATGTGCCCGAAATTTATTGTGTACAGACGGGGCTAAGGAGCCATACCATTACAACCAAGGACGAGGGGGTTTTATTCCGACCTTATGTTATTTCCAGATCCTTCCCCATCTCGCAGGTATAAAAGCCCCCTAAAACATTTTAAAAACTAAGAAGAATTAAGTAAAGCCAACAGCCTGGTTGATAAAGAAAGGTATTTGTGCCTTTTCTTTGAGCCCTGCATCCGTTATTGCTCCTAGGACTTGGGTGCCTGTAGAAGAACAACGGCTTTTGTGGGGCCTTGGCCAAGTCAGCTGGGATCAGCACCTAAAGTCGAATCAGCTGGAGCCATTGTTTTTAAAGCTTTCATTTGCTGTTGAGTTACCAACCCAAAAACTCAAGCGAAAACCTTCCTAAATACAAATAACACGTTATTTCTTCAGAAGCCTGTGGTGCCAACAATGCTGCACTATAATACTGCCCATAATACTTGAAAGTAGTACTTTGTTGTACAGTAATCCTACAAAGCGATATGCGGTGCATGTGCCCAATATTTTATTTATTTATTTATATATATTCTGTATGAAATGTTATTCTAGCAAGAAAGGTACTCCTTTATCCCGTGCGTGCGTGCGTGCGTGTTTGGGTGATGGGTTGGGCTGATTGATCTGAAGCAACACGCTGAGCAGAGAGGCTGAGCATTCAGGCAGAGACTTGTCTCTCACACACACATGCTTCAGCAGGCCTCCTCTCTCTGTTGGGACTTCCACACACACACACACACACACACACACACACACACACACACACACACACACACACACACACACACACACACACACACACACACACACACACACACACACACACACACACAGACTTCTGTCTGAATCGGCAACCAATAATTTTAGAAGAATGTTCTATTGTATTGTCATTTTAATCATATGGCAGTTTGGTACAATCTGTCTCATTTTTGCGCAAAGTGGTACCAGCAAAATGCGAGGCCATGTGTTCACAATGCCACAGATATAGCCTCTGTGAGGCAGCAGTTGTTTGCAGCATTTATGCAGATGATGATTTACATAAAATCTCTCTTGGCCAATACCTATATTGTTTCAATTGGTCACAAGAGATTGCTAGATCTGCCTAGATCTGAGATTTTAGGATATTCCATCATATTTTGACCTGAGTAAACATGCGGCTGATTCAGCGGCTTTGAAGGCCTCGTTGGTAACTTTTGCGTGTGTCTGTGTCTGTGCGTGTGCGTGTGCGTGTGTGTGCGCTAATTGTAGGTTGCTGGAAGCAGATCAAGCAGCCGTTTGCGCGCCACCAGTCCACAGAGTTCACCATCAGCTACAGCTCAGAGAAGGAGTCCATCCAGAAGCTGGACCTGGTCACCAGTGCCATGGCAGGTAGGTCACTGCGGATCAGGCACTCAATACCCTCTTCCTATTTTCTCTCTCTCTCTCTCTCTCTCTCTCTCTCTCTCTCTCTCTCTCTCTCTCTCTCTCTCTCTCATACCTGTACAGCCAATCAGATCACTTTTCATTGGTATCACCAAACCTGGCTCTCCGTGGGCATGCTAGTCCATTTATCTCGCAATGCATTAGCACAATGCTCCACTTCACCTTCAACCCCTGAGAGTTCTGACCTTACCACGTCTGTAGCCAAAGAATATAATATTAATTGTATCGAACTGAACGACTCTGATCTGTAACTCTTTTTTTATTTATTTATATTTTTTTGGTCTTTTTCGACTTCATTGATGACGGGATAGTATGAGAGATGGAAAGGAAGCGAATGGGGAGAGAGACTGGGAGGGATCAAATGACTGGCCGGGAATCGAAACCGGGTCGGCCGCATGGTAGACGAGTGCCCTACCATTTGGCCACGGCAGGGCCTGATCTTTAACTCTTGACAATTTGGAATCCCCACACCATAAACCACCAGCACAAGGATTTTCCCACCATGGCATGCACCATGCTGCATATCTCTTTTTTTCCGCTGACATAAGTCATGGACATTACAAATATATTCAGCGTGGCCATGGCCGCATGACTGTATCTCTGCCCTACAAAGCAAAAAGGCAGTAACTGCATTGCTGTTTAAAATGACTGATATATATGGCATTAAAGTTATAGTTAAAGTCTACAGATAAATAAAATTATTGATTTGGAAAAAGGGTGGTAATATAAAGTAACAAAACTCACATATCAGTAATATCCCAAAAAACACTTATACTGGATTGCAGCATCATTTTAAAGTCAACTGACTCAGTTTTGAGCTCAGCGCAGTTACTGCCTTTTTGCTTTGCAAGGCAGATCTGTCTTGGCTATTACTCACAGAAAGGGAGAGGCTGGCGCTGTAATCACATGAGAACGGTGGAGCCCAGTCATCCTCGTGGGATCATATCCTCCACATGCTTCAAGTTGTGGCTAGTCCCACTTACTACAAGCCTGCCTTGAACTCTCCTTGTTAGGACTTGAGATATGCTTGTGGTTTATCAGGAGATAACCATACCAGGCTTACTCGGGCTAATGTTGTGCTCTCGGCTCTGTATTTTTGTTTGAGTAATGCTAAATGGTGTCCTATCAAATATAATGTTTGCTGACCCCGTTGGCTGTTTCTCTGTTTCTGTGTGTGTTGCTGCTAGGCCACAGCATTCTTCAGCTTTCAAATTTAGACCAGCTCAATTTCATCAATTTGGTACAGCCACCAGTTCCATGTCTATTGTCTATATTTCAGGCATTGCTGTTATGGTGAGGGTCTTGACTCTTGGGTAATTCTTCATATTTGGTTAGAAACAAAAGAGAAAAGGGTTGTACAAATAAGACTCGATGTCACAATTTTGTTTCTTCATTATTGCGTGAGTAGATGGTCTTGGACTGAAGCCATGTTAGAGAGTTGTGTCATTGGGTGCTTGATGCTTCTGGTGTGAGCTAGACTCATGGTAATGATGAAGGCTTCTCCACTCCTCTTTGATGGTGGTGGTGGATCCAGACAGTGGACTCAGCAATGGCTCCAGGCCCTCTGGTCTACCTGATCCTCTGTCATTACCAACACCTCCTGTGCCCCCCTTCACAGCTCTCCCCATGGCCCCGGAGGGCAACTTTCCTGCCTTATCTCATCTGTGATTGACAAGTTCTATTAGAGGATGTTGGTTACAGCTTCCCAGACGCCTGGTAGCTTCAACTCCAAACTTCTGAAACCATGACCACAGCCCACAGGCTTGAATAAAACCAGACGAATCTGAAGGGAGGGAAAACCTCATCCTTTAGTAAATCTAATAAAGGCTTTTCAACTGTTGGATCAAAAGAAGGGAAATGTAGGAAGTTAATGGCCTACAGGGTTCTGGTGAAGAGTTTATGCTTCTTCAACAGACATCTGTGAAATGTCTCTTTATGCTACCAGAGCTCTCATAGACTATCAATTCGGGTGTCTGTTCTTGTAAAAATGAGGAAGACACACATAATCAGTGTATCGTTTGCTTTTTCTGAATTAGGACAAAAATGAAAACCAGAAATTGCCGGATGTTTTTTTATAAATTATTATTCTACGACCCAAAAGGGAAAATTAAACATTCAGATAACAAAACACAGCCATCCATGTCGAATGATCACACATTCCTAAACATTATTGATTTATGATATATTATATATTAATAATATATTAATCTAATAAAAACTCTAGTGTTCCCCTGACTTTGGTCGTTTGAAGTTGCTCAGGGCTGTGTGAGGCATATTGGCGGTCTTCCTCCGTGGGAGCCGACACACTAACGCCTTTATTCACTCTGCTGCTGTCATGTTCCAGGCCATGTGTGAAGAGCTTTGTCCTCTTTTGGCTGGTGTTATTTATGGCAAAGTGCTATCTGTCATTAATATCCTTTTGGTACTGCAAATCATAGGGCCGTGGGATCGTTTCTTTCTGAAGTGTTTGGTTGGAGTATAATGTCCGACGACTTGGACGCTAAGTCATGCCCCTCCATGGGGCCTACGATGCAACAGCGAATGGCAGTCAATGGACAGACATGTTCTGGACTCCTATTCTTTGTTTTTTGATTCTTGTTCTCTATTGTTTCGCAAAGGCATTGCTCAAAAAGTTGCCTAGTTTTATCATTAGGTGGGACTTAGACTCTCTATTTCGCTGTCGCTTCCTCAACTTGATTCGATGAGAGTCCAGTGTTGGCTAGAAGTATGATGAGCTGGTGTGGTGATGACTGGTGATGAAGGATGATGTCTAGTGTCCAAATCTGAAAATCTGAGGCACTCAAGGTTAAAAAAATGTACGCACATAGAATGTATACAATCTATGTGTACGCAGCACTTATGGCCTTCTTCAGGGCGTATCAAGGGTTGACGGGTGCTGAAAATTTACAAAGTAAAATTAAGTTTAAAAAAAGTGGAAAAAAAAATTCTCTTCCTGGACCAAGTTTGAGAGCCCCTACACTCATAGAGCTCTTCAGCGTTGACGTCAACTTGTATGCGGCATTTGGACTTCCGGTTCCATGGCGATTTTTTACATTGCAAAACGCCATAGAGATTCAGGTTTGGCAAAAATATAAGTTGCACGCCAACAACGAACATTAGCGTGTCCCCGCATCCCTTTCTCATTAGTGGAACGGATCGTATCATCATGTTGGTGTATTCACATGTTAAATCATGACGATTATAATTCAATATTACTAACCCCTTTCTGATCATTAAAACTTCCGAACTACATACTTTCCTTTGGTTGCCATGGGTACAACCCTCCGCACGTACATGACGTTAGATACAGGCGCCGCTTCTGTAGTCGCCAAAGGTTTCCGGGTTTAGCATATGGACGCAACATCGTATTTATGTCGAAGTTTGACACAAAATGATCAACCATGTCATACCTACAGCCTATTTTTAACACCCTCGACAGTTTGCGGGGGTTCGCTAAGCGCGTGCTTGCACTCGGAGCTTATTTGAAACTGGCCCCTATTCATTCCCAATGGAGGCCGGAAGCCGATACGAACCAGGAAGTCCTTAAATGCTAACATGAAAGACTACAATCTACTACATGCTTCCGCGTTACTGAAGAACTCTATTAGCATCAGGGAAAAAAGGTGAAACCCAGCAGCACTCTGATATCCTGTTTGTTTATGATGCCTAGTGTATTGATGGCATTGTGGTCTCTCTTCCTCTACAGCGGAGTACCAGCAGCCTCTGATGATCGGCACGGGCACGGTGAGCCGCAAGGGCTCCACCTTCAGGCCCATGGACACGGACGCCAAGGACGACTCCCCCCACTCTGCCGACGGCTCCCACTATGACTTCCTCAGCACGGCCAACCAGTACGCCCTGCCGCTGACCAACCAGGAGCCGGAGTACGCCACGCCCATCATCGAGCGCCACGCCCCCTTCCGCAAGGAGCCCTTCGTGCCCGACTCCAGCTACAACGTCCCGGGGGCCGTGCTCAGCAAGACGCCCTCCTTCCGGGCGGCCGAGAACGGGGTGCCCGCGTGCCGCAAGGCCGCTGCGGGGACAGGACTGGTGGTGGCGGGGGGCTACCAGACACTGCCAGGGAGGGTGGAGAGGGCCAACCACTCGGAGGGGGTCTACGACAGCCCCAAGGTGAGGCGGGTCGCCCCTGTGGCACTGGCGGCAGCGCTATCGGACTACCAGAGGCCTCAGGCCAAAGCCTCGGTGCTCGAGTGCTACTCGACCCCTCGGGACTGCATCCGGCTGGGGCAGCCGTCCTCTCCTCACCGGCCTGACCCGGAGGGCAGCGCGGAGCGTTCCCCGCCCAACGGAACCTAACTGTGACCAGCCCTGATCCCAAGTGAACTTTTGTATTGCTTTTCAAACTGACCTCAGCAAAAAAAAAAAACACACCCAGAGACTTTTCTACTAAATTATTTACCATTTTTGGTTGTTGATGTTGATGTTGTTTGGGGATTGGGTGCTCTAATGTTTTATGTTTTTGCTAGCCCCATCTTGGGGCTCCATGGACTAGCTGCTTGGATAACATAACGTGCGGTTCTGGAAGGATCCCGTTGTGGTGTCTGAAATTGTGTAAATAGGTTTTTATTCCTTCAGACTAAAGGTTGTGAAAGACGTCGTCAAGATGTTACTGATAATGCTTTATATTTCTGGATGGGGAGGGCATGGTGACGTACTGTTTTTTATTATTTAATGCTTACTTTTTGAAGAGCAGAGGAAAAACCAACCCTGTCTTTAATACTTGTATTTGCTGTGATCTTACACTAAGATGGCCCAAAGTCTTCATCTCAAGAGAATACTGTGACCCAGAGTCTGGCTTAGTGTCTTTCTGTCTGTCCGTCTGTGTTACTGTCTATCTGTCTGTCCGTCTGTGTTATTGTCTATCATTTTTGTCTGTTGTGTTTGAACTCGTGTCTCACTCCCAACCTAATGGGAATGAATGTGACCAGTCAGTCACCAACCCCCCAGCCCTGATTGGATCTGTGGGTGTAAAAATATCTGTCTCTCCAGAACAAGGCTGCAGGGTTGTACCCAAGCACACTGAAAAAAGGGCATGCTTGTGGACTTGGTTTGTGTGTGTGTAGTGGGATGGTTGTGTGTTTGGTGTGTGCATGTGTGTGTTTCAGCTGACTGATTTGCGAGTCCTCAGTTAGCCTTGCTGGAGGCACACTGTATTTACTGCAGCCGAGCAGGCACCGAACAGAGCAATGATGTGTAGTAGGCTTTTAGAGAAAGGATTGACATGGCTACACACACACACACACACACACACACACACACACACACACACACACACACACACACACACACACACACCAAGGTCTTCGGAACAACATTAGGGGATTGCAGGATCATCACTTTTCCACCCCAAAAGTTGCTTCATCACGGGCTATTGCAGAGATAGATTCCAGGGGTAAGTGTGTGTGTGTGTGTACGCGCGCGCGCGCCCGCCCGCATATGTTACTACAGTGGCATGAGTAAGTAAAGGCACCCTTTTGGAAAATCATCGCTTGAGCTTTTGAAGAAGCAACTTCATTTCAACAATTTAAACCGTAGGGAATCTTAACAGATTTATTTTTTTGCCATGCCCACTTACCATTGT
>NC_085874.1:19593691-19623691 GCF_034702125.1 Engraulis encrasicolus | reverse complement strand
CACACACAAGCAAGCAACAACACCTCATCAAAATCTTTAGAGGGGGGACAGTCAATCGTCCTTTGTACAAAATGAGCTAAATTTGACTTCTTAACCCGTTTAAATTTGCTGTTACCAGAACGGCAATGTCCGAGTCATAGTGGAGTAATACTGTGGCAATTAACCTTTCAATGACTATTACAACGTGCCACTGGTGGAACAGCGTGCATTATGAGGCTATGTGCTGTCTTCTCATAACTGTAGCAATATGTACAAGAATAGAACCAAAGGAGCCAGTCGTTTGAAAGACTCTTTCAAAGGAACGAGCCACGAAGATGCGGGTTGCGTCAAAGAGGCCTGAATAACATATCCTCTGTGGGATTAAGGTTTTGTTCCCCTTCTGTCTCCATTAGATGCGGTGGTGGGGCCCTGTGCCATGGCCTATAACAGTAGGGCACTGAGTTACTACGCCGGCGACCCGGGTTTGATTCCGTCCTGGGTCATTTGCCGATTCTTCCCCGTCTCTCTCTCCCCCCCACTCATTTCCTGTCTCTCTTCCGCTGTCCTGTCAAAATAAAGGTAAAAAAAGCCAAAATATATAATTTTAAAAAGATGTGGTGGGTGGCAGGTAAGCACAGTGGTCCTCTTGTGAAAGGATCCAAGGGTGTTCTGGCTTCTCCTTAACTCTATCCAGACCGGGGGGGGGGGGGGGAGGAGGGGAGGGGGGCTAAAAGTGCCCGCACCAACTTTGATGTCGTATAACTCCTGAATGACTAAAGCTAGGACTACGAAACTTTGTGACTTTTCCTAACATGAAGTTGGCTACAGTGTGATACCAAAAGATTATGTTTATCATTTTTGTTGTTGCCATGGCAACGGTTTTCTGACAGGTACGCCTGACCAAAAATCACTGATCTAAGTCTCATCATCATCACTTTTCATATTTTTTAACATTTTCATTAGCATCAGACACCCTTGTGAACATTTGAAGTGGTCTGAAGCACATAATAACCAAAATTGATGTGCATTACCCAAGTTAGATGGAAAATACATTAAGGTGACATTTTGGGCAATACAATCAGGAAATGACGTCATAATGATGTCATAATATCCAATAATGACACCAAACTGATGTCATTCATAGATCTTTGGCTGAAGATCATCTCCTCCAAGTTTGGTGGTCATACGCCATTCGGTTCCTAAGTTATGAAGGGGGGGGTCAAATGAGCCCCCCCCCCGGTCCCAGGCATGCCAAAAAAGCCCGGTCTGGATAGGGTTAATTGCTGTCTTCTTAACACTGAGTAATAGGGCTGTAACAATATTGTATTGAATCGCGAAATCGCGATACTCAGACTTACGATACTGTATTGCGATACACGGAGCCAGTATCGTGATATGGCCTTTCAAAGTTTTGTTACCCATCAGTCCAAAAAACAACCACATGATACGAAGTCATCGTGCTTCCAAGTTTCAAATAATCATCATTATTATATTTCAACTTTTTAAAATTATTACTAGCCTCTTGTGACGTATTCTACCAATAAACAATCATAGTTTTTATTCATAATATAATTTTATAACTTGAAATCGTGGGGTGTATGGAACCGAAGGTCATAAATCGTGATACGAACCGAATCGTGAGTTGAGCGAGCGTATCGTTACAGCCCTAGTGAGTAAACATTTTAAAAAAAATAGCCAAATGATCCTTAACAGCTCTTTGAAAAGAACAAGCCACTAAGATCTGCATTCTGCATTCATGAATCCCATCTCTGCTGTGTGATGATTAGGGGGTTGTTTCCCCCTTTTTTTAGGATACGGTGGAGCTCTTGTCTGGGCCATTCACACCATGGTGTGGACTATGGAGCAGCAGTACACACACACACACACACACACACACACACACACACGCACGCGCACGCACACGCACACGCACACGCACACACACACACACACACACACACACACACACAATCTCTCTGTCACACACTCCTGTCCTTCTGCGGTGGTCTTTTAGTGGTTCAGTGCTCTCATTTCGCCCTCGTCGTCACCTCACACCCTAGCGCTACACTCGGCCCGCCTCAGGATGCCACATGAAAGAGAGTCAGTGTGGTGACGGCGGCAGGCCCGGTGACAGGGAGGTGGACAAACGGGTCAGTTGTCCCGGGCCCAAGCACAGAGGGGGCCCAGAAGTTGGTCCCCATCACATTGTATATTATTTCCATGTTATTTTATTTGGCATCATTTTATCTTACTTTACAGTACAGCATATTGAATTGCAGTTATGTATGAAATGCGCTATACAAATGAAATGACCTTGCCTTGCCTATCTATTGGTGTGGGGGGGTGTTCAGATGATTTTGTCCCGGGCCCCAGACAAGGCTGTCCGCAGCCCTGCATGTCGGTATGGAGCAGCAGACGCAGCCCAATGAACAGCCATGCACTTCTGTTCTCCATGCCTGTCGAATTCCAAACATGTCTCCTCATGCTTCGTCCTCGCAGAGCTGCTCTAGCCACAAGGGCCTAAAAGCCTGGAAGCCTGGGCCTGGTTGGGCTGGGCTGGGCTCTCCTGGCCCACCCACCCATCCACATGGACCCCTCTGTGGTCCTACCACAAGCGCTGTGATAGGCACATTTTTTCTGACTTTCAGACGACACCTGTAACATATCAAAGCGGCGCTAAATAGTTTTCCCTTTTCGGTTGGTTGGCCCACTACAGGCTGAAAGTGGGAATGTCTCCCTCATTTGAACTTCAAAGACAGGAAGGCTGGCTCCTTCAAACTTACTTAAGGCTGTTAAAATTCATGGAAAACGGGGAAAGCTTTCTTTCTGTTACAATACACAATACAACATGTAAGCCTATTTATAGCGCAGTATCACAACTATGAAGCTGACTTAAAGCCCTTTGCAAGTTTATTAGCCAACGTAACATTGAGAAGATAGTTTGCTTGTTTTAATATCTGTTCCCCCCTTCTTTAATAAATTACGAAGATTTTAACCAGCTGTCAAAACCTGCTGGCAAGTTGAGATTCCATTGCATTCCTATTCTGTAGAATGCTACTGAGTACTAAGTGGTTAAGTATTGGCTTGTCTGAATACTTCATTATGCATACAGTCAAAAACCAAGCAGACATTTCCATTCAGCCCTCTTGGTACTGGAGTTGAATAGCACTTACATGAACCACAAAGATCAACAGTCACACCAGGTTACAGCCCAGAAGAGGAACCAGCAAAGATCTCTGCAGCCTCGGTGAACCAGTAAAATCTGTACAGTGTAGAAAATCAACCAGTAAGTTGTCCGCAGCCAAGAAGATGAACTACAAAGATTTCTATAGACACATCAGGCTCAATAATCTAGAAGAAAGGTGAAGCATGAAGATCTGAAGTGTTTGAAGTCTGGTTTCTTAGTCATCTGCTGCCCCCTGCTGGTTATCAGTGGTCCATAGACAACCTTCAGTGCGTCTTGATATGCGACCTTGCCTCCTCCACTTGTGCTTGTTTCCTCACCCCGCCTCCTGGCCCCTCCTCCGTGGAGAAAACGATAAAAAGTTTCCCAGCTGTCAGTCTAGCCGCAACAACTTTTGAGGGACTGTTTTTCATTCACCATCCCAATTGTAAATGAGAAAAATACTTTACAATTGAGTTTTTGCAAGATATTGAAATACAATGCTGTTGTCAGTGATGTCATCATGACGAGAAGCAAGTGGAGGAGGCAAGTGGAGGAGGCAAGGTCGCATATTAACACGCACTCCTAACCTAACAGGAACTCACTCCATGCCGAGAGACTACATGTTGCACTAATACAAACAATATCAGTAGTATAACATCGAGATGTGCGAAGTCAAGACGACAGAGGTGAAACAAGGTGGATAGGTTGCCTGGTTCCATAAACACTGTGAAATAATGAGTCATAGGCTACTCCAGGTTGGCCTGCTGTTGGCAGGTGGGTTCTGATCAGATAGGAAAACCTACATGGCCAGCTCTGACCACACGAGGTGCACCTTACCACACACAAGATCCACCCAAAAAGTTGTTTTTTTTTACATTTTGTATCATTAATCTTAGGTCAGTCTGTCAAGCAGGAATTGATGGAAAGGTGCAGCGAGTGTTGTGGTAATCGGAAGGGGAAAACAGCTTGAGTTTGCCAATTAGCTTAATTCATAGGACAGACTTGGTCTGGAGATCTCCTTGAATGGGATTATTATATTTGTATAATTTGTATTGTGTAACTGTTACAGCTCCAAAAGAAGTCCAGCTGCCTACAAATAACGTAGCCTACATTCTTTTTTTCTTGACCAACATGGATGAATGAGAATCTTAAAATCACACTTTAACACTGAGGCCTATGGTCCCACCCTGCCCCCACGCCCCCTCTACCCCCGTCTCCTCTCTCTTTATCCCCCTACCCATTCTCCTTTTGTAAAGCGACCTTGGGTTACTTGAAAGGCACCATATAAAATCAAGTTATTATTATTATTATTATTATTCAGACAAATTATAGCGCATGGTGCTCCATTGAGTATTTCATTGAAATGAATCCAGCAACCCCCCCATTCATTTTCAAGTACCACACAGCAGACAAACAAGTTCATGTTTAAACGTAGAGCTTGCAGCCCCAACTTCAGTCGGGTGAAATTTATTCAAATAGTCTGTTATACATTAACTACATATATGGCATTTATACCAAATTCTCATCCAAGGTTCCAGAAATACATCTTTGTTTTATGACATTAAGAAAACGGGTCATTTCAAAGGACAGGGAGAAGAAACACAACACCCCCTCAAAATATAAAGCAAAACAACAAAAAGGTAGAAAAACAAAACAAACAAACGAAAAAAAAATATCTCTACAAGAACAAGGATATTTTGTTCTTTCAGGCCATAGTCTTTCTCTCAGTAATCAATAGATGTGGACGTCCTGCTCATCGGGTCGCTGTGGTGGCAGAGCACAGCTGATGTCCACCTGTGTCCTCATGCTCCTCCCAGTCATCGTGCCAGCGGGCACCTTCATGGGCACACACACGGCTCCATGGTGCCAACAAGAACCCCACCCTCGACCCATTCCCGCCCCCACTCCCACCCAGTATCCCCACCCAACCCCCAACCCTACCCCATCCTCCTCATCTTCACACTCCATATAGTTACAGCACAAACATTAACACCCTCATAACCCCATCATCACCCATTACTCATTTCCATCCCCTTAAGCCTCTGACTGATGAGCAGCATCAGAGAAGCTCAGAGGCTGTAGATTGTCAAAACCCCCACGATTCGAACCTCCTCCTCCAGTCCCACGGCATCCCTCTCTCACTCAGTAACATGGCTGAAGTGCCAATCAGACTCACAACATTGAAAAAACATGCATGTACACACGCACGCACACACACACACAGCTTCACATGGGTTTCTTGGGTCTGCAACATGGTTTGCAACAAAATGATGCATTAGCGTACAGGCTGGGTTGTCATTCAATGACTCTATATGAAGTTAGGAACACCTTAAATCTGAAGTCGGTTGGGACTGCGTACTGTACATGCAGACGTTAAGTTGACCTTTCTGCATTTGTTATTGCTCTTCCCCTTCGCTACTGAAACACTCAAATATTAATGCGGCCGGCCGGCGTTCCTCTCGTTATAGGCCACGTCCCAGCCAGCATTCTGAGCGGCACCATGCCGCTACTATACTCTTAAGGCAACCAATCAGAACAACACAATGCAAACCAACACACTCCTCTTTCAGTCTTCTTTGGACTCTTGCTAAAGAACCATCATAGTGGGCAAAATGGATTAAGACGATACAATTCAGGGCCACGTATTCTGAATGACCTGGATGTAGATGTTAAATTAGGGCATCTGGACAGGTAATAGGTCCTTTAGAATATATGGCACTGTATTCTGCCCTACAAAGGCAAAGTGCAGTAACTACATATTTTGTCAAAAACTGTGATTGGACTGAAAATGAAAACATAAATGACAATGAAAACACAAGACCTCTTTTATCTTGTGACAAAGCCTTCGTGGTCCAAATGTGTCCACTTTTAGAGATATTGCTATGTCAAATTTGCAGTAACTACAATATCCAACCCAATATCAAGGCTTTGAAGGCATTTTCCTCCGTTTCAATGTTGGCGTAGTTATGGCACTCAGCCTTTGTAGGGCAGTATTGTAGTCTCTGAATCCAGGGTGCCCACCACTGAGAACAACGTATATGACCAAACACCTCAGTTCTAAGGGAAAATGTGAAAGCGATAACATCTCTATCCATTCTCACCAAGAAACCAAAGCTGGCTAGACAAAGCCCAAGATGAAAAAACGACCAACCAACCAAACAAACAAAACTCGACAATCAAAGGAGCACTTTCTAGGAATTCTCCTTCAACAGAGACTGGAAGATGAGGGAAAAAAAAAAACGACAACAAAAAACAAACACATATTGCACTTTTCATATTGGGTCCTGGTGGTTGGAGCCCAACAAGAGGCGTTAAGTCGGCAGAGCCGCTGTGTCATCCATCCCTCCCTAAATATTTCATTTGAAGGGCGCCATGCGCTCTGCCTCCTTCATAGGAATCATTATCAATTTTACATGACGGCTTCTCTTCTCTTCTCTGCTCCACGTCATCTGCAGCTGTGAAGCTTATGCATTTCGGGTTGAGGCATTGGCGGAGCAATTGCACACAGGGCCCCAGGGCAAAACACTTATAGGGCCCCCCACACAGCCAGCCAAGGTCCCAATAGGCCCCCCAGCCACCACCAATACAAGAGTGCCCTGGGCCCAGGGGCAAATGCCCTGCTCGCCCTCCCTATGACTCTGCCACTGGGTTGAGGATAGTAGGGGGGTGAGCAGGGGAGCCAACCTGCCGTGCACCAGCTTGGCTAATCACAACAGCTCTGTGTTCATTTGGCTTGCAAATCAGACTTTATATCACCGTAAAACCAAATGACATATGGTCCTATACTGTATATCAATGCTTCATGACTGCATTGCACTGTTGTCATCCCAATGCTGATACACTTCAGCAAGCCATTAGAACGGCAGACTCCATGACACTGGTAATATGTTTCAACGTCTTCAGATAGTTAAGACTATGTTAGAACATAAAATATGAAACCATTAAAAAAATACTGCACATTTAATTCACAACTGCCCATCTCTCCTGTTTAGTAAGCCAGTAAGAGAACTAAGAGAGAGAGAGAGAGACAGACAGACAGACAGACAGACAGACAGACAGAGAGAGAGACAGAGACAGAGAGAGAGAGAGAGAGAGAGAGAGAGAGAGAGAGAGAGAGAGAGAGAGAGAGAGAGAGCAAAGGTTACATCCTTATACTATGCTGCCCTTCCTTGCTTCACACTAGTACTACTCCAAACTTAGACCTGCGGAGACCAGATTGTATACTGGGGGTAAAAGGCCCCAACCTGAAATTCACAAGGTAAATTAAAAAAAAAATCATCCAAACACCTCTCTGACTCAACTGATCAGCATACCAACTACTCAGTGAAGTTATCCGTGTTGTGAAGCAAAGATGCTGCCATTTTTTTTCTTTTCCTCTGCAGGGACTGACAACTCTCTTTCACCACTCTCATCTATATTAACATTAACATAGATCAGTAACTACTGCAGCTGTACACATTATAAGTAAAAACGTTGTGCATTTCCTTCACAACACTGACCGTTTGGGCCACAACAGATCAGGCAAAAAGGGTTAACTTGTTGGATCAGACAGAAATATAAAATAAGAGTCTATGGCATCTTCTCAAACGGGTGCACAGGTTTGTTGTTCGTCTTTGTCTCCTTCACTCCATATAGAAAGATACACGTCCTATGAGGCTCCCTCTCCGTTCAACAAGTCTGACAGTCGGACAAAGATGCATCCGTCTATGCACTGCCGCCTTGTGGACACAGGAGGGAATTACAATTTAGAGAATGCGTTTCAGACGAACCGACCAACAGACAGAGAGACCGACAGATCGACGGACGGATGGACATACCCTCTTATAGAAATGCTATGACGCATCCAAAAAGGCAAAAGGGATAAACTTCTACAGGGGAGAGAAAAAACAATTGAAGCAGACGATCCGTGCGAGTTTTTCCTTTCATCAGCTTGAGTGTTCCTCAGCGTCTCCAACTCTGGAGCTCACTGGTCAAGGCTTCTGCAATACCCACCCCACCCCCACACAAACAATTTCCCATCCCACTCATCCCCATCACATGGGTCTCCTCCCTCCAGTGAACTTTGACGCAGCCACGTCTTCTCCTTGTAGTGACACAGAAACAAACACTGACTAAATATACTGTATATATCACACATGTACAGAGTCTTGCAGGGGGAGGGGGGTGTCCTGTTTAAAATCTCTCCCAAACCCCCGAGGTCATCCATCACCGGTCACCTCCCACCCAAACCCTTCTCCTCATCCTCCTC
Organism: Engraulis encrasicolus; assembly: GCF_034702125.1. NCBI lineage: Eukaryota > Metazoa > Chordata > Actinopteri > Clupeiformes > Engraulidae > Engraulis > Engraulis encrasicolus. The sequence goes on along the minus strand of NC_085874.1, from coordinate 19,615,298 downwards.
CTCCTCCTCCCCCTTTTTCTCCTCCTACTTTTCTTCTTCCCGTTCATGCTCTCCTCCAAGCCTTTACGAGGAGTTCTCTGACGACTCGGCTGCTTTGGAGGGGGTCTCGTCAGAGGGCGTTTCGCTCGAGATGCCCGTGTCTCCATTCTCGGCCCCGCCATCGCTCACTGACATCTTCTCCAGGGCAGCTGTGTGAACATGCAGATTGAGAGACAGAGACAGAGAGACAGAGACACAGAAAGACAGAGAATCTGTTATTGGAACAGTGCATAGAGGTAATAAAAAAGAGAGGACTTATGATAAGTCCTTCACTCAAAAAAGTCATTTCCACAATGGTACTTTGAGATGACTATCTGCGTTTTTGGCATGCAAGAGAAAACACTGTCTTGACCCAACAGCTTCGCCTGCAATAAATTTGATATCATATTGGTCAGGTCATTCGTTTCCATGGTGACACATGCCTACTAGAGAATATTCCAGCACACCTACGATAGTGGTATTACTATGACTGAAGAGGAATCAGCAATTACCAATGTCGCAATAGAGAAAGTTTTTTCTACTTTAAAAAGTATGTTCTCAAAATATTCGAATGCATTTTATTATTGGAAATGTGTGAATTAATGCCAAAAAAAAAATGGTGCTTTAAGCCAGGCTCAAACTACACGACTAGCGATTGTGTGTCCGATTTTGGTGTCGGGGTGCACCGCACACTAGAAGAGAATCGCAACTGTCAATCTTGTCGCTGCTCGCAGCCACCTAGACAATGCCCGACGTTCTATTTCCAGTCGCAAATATCAAACACTGTTTGATTTCTACGATTTGCGATCGGCGACTCTTTGAGCTGCCAAAGTTCTATCTTAGAACGTCGCTCACGACTAGGAGATCTTCCCCGACAATCGCTTGCGATGGTCTTGGGGGGTAACGTTCCAGCGATTGTCGTAAGGGGGGTTTTCAGCCGAGAATCGGCGCGATAGTCGTGTAGTTTGAGCCAGGCTTAAGTCATTTTGCAACAAAACTCCTCAAATATAGTAATATGGTAATGATACAGCAGAGGCACCAGGACCAATCTATTACCAATGCCAGTGTAGAGAGGGGTTGTTGTGACTAGCTGTGTTGTAGTTGTTGTTGCTCCAGGCTTCTGTCTCCTCTATTCATACTTTTCAACTATAGCAGGGGTGTCAAACTCATTTTGGTCCGGGGGCCGCATACAACCCATGTGGACCTCAAGCGGGCCGCATTAGTAACATCATCGCAAAAAAAAAAAAAAACGTAAAGCAGAGGATTAGTGTTCAGTACTATCACGTTTTAAGTGTGTTGAATATGTAGAAAGCAATGCAATACTGATAATCCTATGCAAAATTTCCTTGACTTCATTCATTCATTGGCAACCGTCAATTAATTAAATATGGGACAGTTCATTTTGGCAGGGGGTCAGGGGGTGTACCCCCAGAAATTTTTTTATTTCTTATATGTAATTTCCTGCATTTTCACGCATTCTAACATCCCGTTTCCAGTTTGAGCTTAATAGGAACCAATACAAATCCTATTATATTTATTATTTAATTACAACCAATACCAATACAATACGAATAAGAAGTATTAACATTTTATCTCTATATATGAGGTCTATAATATATGAGCTTTATGAAATGCCTGTTACAGTACAAATTCACTATTTATAATAGAAGTGTGATGTGCACTTTACTACATATATACAGTGTAACAGAGGGACCATTGGGTTAATGTCATGCAGGTTTCGATTTTGCCCCGAGGGCCGTAATTGCGCATTTCGGTTATTTCATTAAAAAAAAATAAAAAATATATATATTTTTTTTTTTTACATCCTGGCCGGATGGAACCCTCCCGGCCCGCGGGCCGTATGTTTGACACCCCTGAACTATAGCATCCCAACCCAGCAGCATGTTATTGTAGTGTGTAGTGTACCTTGTAATGGGTAATGTAGTGTAGTAGTGTACCTTGTAGAGAGGGGTTGTGAGCAGCTGTGTTGTTGTTGTTGTTACTGGCTCCCCTAACTAAGTGGTATGTTAGTGTAGTGTAGTAGTTAGTCTGTAGTGTGTAGTGTAGCAGTGTAGTATGTAGTGTGCAGTGTAGTAGTGTGTAGTGTACCTTGTAGAGATGATTGTGACTAGCTGTGTTGTTGTGGTTGTTGTTCCTGGCTCCTGTCTCCTCTATTCATATTACTAAGTAGTAGTGGTGTGCATTGGCACTGCCCTCAAGATTCGATTACGATTCGGGAGGTAGCGATTCGATTCAATTCAATTCTACAATGCATTGCTATATGCATTACATTTCTACTGAAAGCAAAGCAAATGCTTCGTCAGTCATGATGAGGCAATACAAGTAGTCAGATACTGAGCAGGGCTTTTTCTGAACAGGGAAATAGGGGCGCTCCACCCTCATACCTCCGTGGGTGCGCCCTCATACTTTGTTTTTAAATATATATACATGCCATGCAACCTGCCATGATGCTCCCTCATGCCAAAAAATCCTAGAAAAAGCCCTGCTGAGCAACATTTTATTGGCTGTTTTCTGTATTAGTCTTGCACATTTCAATGCTTTTAAGTGCTTTTATTTAATTTAACATTCATTTGCTCCTGAAATATTCATGGAAGTAATTGAAACTTAAAAAAATTGCCGCACCGATTATGGAACTTGCTGCATCGAATTGAATTGTCCATGGCCCGCATTGCATTGCCAAATCGATTATTGTTGACACCACTACTAAGCAGCATGTTAGTGTAGTGTGCAGTGTAGTAGTGTACCTTGTAGAGAGGGGTTGTGAGCAGCTGTGTTGTAGTTGTTGTTGTTACTCCGTGCCCCGGTCTCCTCCATTCATACTATTCAACTATAGCATCCCAACTTAGCAGCATGCCACTGTAGTTAGTGTAGTAGTGTGTAGTGTACCTTGTAGAGAGGGGTTGTTGTGACTAGCTGTGTTGTAGTTGTTGTTGCTCCAGGCTTCTGTCTCCTCTATTCATACTTTTCAACTATAGCATCTCAACCCAGCAGCATGTTAGTGTAGTGTGTAGTGTACCTTGTAATGGGTAATGTAGTGTAGTGTGTAGTAGTGTACCTTGTAGAGAGGGGTTGTGTAGTGTAGTGTACCTTGTGATGTGTAGTGTAGTGTAGTGTAGTGTGTAGTAGTGTACCTTGTAGAGAGGGGTAGTGTAGTGTAGTGTAGTGTAGTAGTGTAGTAGAGTGTAGTGTACCTTGTAGAGAGGGGTAGTGTAGTGTAGTGTAGTGTAGTGTAGTGTAGTAGTGTGGTAGTATGTAGTGTGCAGTAGTGTACCTTGTAGAGAGGGGTTGTGTAGTGTAGTGTAGTAGTGTAGTAGAGTGTAGTGTACCTTGTAATGTGTACTGTTGTGTAGTGTAGTAGTGTGGTAGTGTGTGTACCTTGTAGAGAGGGGTTGTGTAGTGTAGTGTAGTGTAGTAGTGTGGTAGTATGTAGTGTGCAGTAGTGTACCTTGTAGAGAGGGGTTGTGAGCAGCTGTGTAATGTAGTGTAGTGTAATGTAGTGTGTAGTAGTGTACCTTGTAGAGAGGGGTAGTGTAGTGTAGTGTAGTAGTGTAGTAGTATGTAGTGTAGTAGTGTACCTTGTAGAGAGGGGTTGTGTAGTGTAGTGTAGTAGTGTAGTAGTGTGGTAGTGTGCAGTAGTGTGCAGTAGTGTGCAGTAGTGTACCTTGTAGAGAGGGGTTGTGTAGTGTAGTGTAGTAGTGTAGTAGAGTGTAGTGTAGTGTACCGTGTAGTGTAGGGGTTGTGAGTAGCTGTAGTAGTGTAGTAGTGTGGTAGTGTGTGTACCTTGTAGAGAGGGGTTGTGTAGTGTAGTGTAGTGTAGTGTAGTGTAGTAGTGTGGTAGTATGTAGTGTGCAGTAGTGTGCAGTAGTGTACCTTGTAGAGAGGGGTTGTGTAGTGTAGTGTAGTGTAGTGTAGTGTAGTAGTGTACCTTGTAGAGAGGGGTTGTGAGCAGCTGTGTAGTATGTAGTGTGTAGTAGTGTACCTTGTAGAGAGGGGTTGTGTAGTGTAGTGTAGTGTGTAGTAGTGTACCTTGTAATGTGTAGTGTAGTGTACCTTGTGATGTGTAGTGTAGTGTAGTGTAGTGTAGTGTAGTGTAGTGTAGTGTAGTAGAGTGGTAGTATGTAGTGTACCTTGTAGAGAGGGGTAGTGTAGTCTAGTGTAGTGTGTAGTAGTGTACCTTGTAATGTGTACTGTAGTGTAGTGTAGTGCGCAGTAGTGTACCTTGTAGAGGGGGGTTGCGTAGTGTAGTGTAGTAGTATGTAGTGTGGTAGTGTGTGTACCTTGTAGAGAGGGCTTGTGAGCAGCTGTGTTGTTGTTGTTGCTGCGTGCTCCGGTCTCCTCCAGCTCGTCCAGGTAGAGGCGGTAGCGGTGGCCGCTCTCGTCCTCGTACTCCACGTTCTCGTCATCAGAGTCCACCTCCGGCGCCACATACACCACCTCAAACTCTATCTCCCCTCTCTAAACACACACACACGCGCACACACACACACACACACACACACACACACACACACACACACACACACACACACACACACACACACACACACACACACACACACACACACACACACACACACACACACACACACACACACACACACACACACACACACACACACACACGCACACACAGAGGTTCAATTACGTCTCTCTCAGCTTCCAAGGGTAACAGTCCTGTTTCATATATATTGCGTCAAAGGTAGCGAATGGGAGAGGTAGAGAAGGTAGAGTATACATTTTAGTTGATCACTGTGTGCGTGTGTGTGTGTGTGTGTGTGTGTGTGTGTGCGTGTGTGTGTGTGTGTGTTCATGTCTGACCTGCTGTGAGAGTATGGTGACGGCCTCCTTGTGTGTGTGTGTGTGTGTGTGTGTGTGTGTGTGTGTGTGTGTGTGTGTGTGTGACCTGCTGTGACAGTATGGTGACGGCCTCCTTGTGTGTGTGTGTGTGTGTGTGTGCGCTCATATCTGACCTGCTGTGAGAGTATGGTGACGGCCTCCTTGTGTGTGTGTGTGTGTGTGTGTGTGTGTGTGTGTGTGTGTGTGTGTGTGTGTGTGTGTGTGTGTGTGCGCTCATGTCTGACCTGCTGTGAGAGTATGGTGACGGCCTCCTTGTGTGTGTGTCTGTGTGTGTGTGTGTGTGTGTGTGTGTGTGTGTGTGTGTGTGTGTGCGCTCATGTCTGACCTGCTGTGAGAGTATGGTGACGGCCTCCTTGTGTGTGTGTGTGTGTGTGTGTGTGTGTGTGTGTGTGTGTGTGTGTGTGTGTGTGTGTGTGTGTGTGTGTGTGTGTGTGTGTGTGTGTGTGTGTGTGTGTGTGTGTGTGTGCATGTCTGACCTGCTGTGAGAGTATGGTGACGGCCTCCTTGTGTTTGGCGTCTCTGAGGTTGATGCTGTTGACAGCCAGGATGGCGTCCCCCACGTGCAGCCCACCGCAGCGCTCGGCAGGCTGGGCAGGGTGGATCTCCGAAATCAGGATGGGCACGCCATGCTCTTTACCCCCCTACACACACACACACACGCACACGCACACGCACACACACACACACACACACACACGCACACACACACACACACACAGTTAATCGTCTGTGACATACATTTTTATAACTCAATTTGCGGTATAATTAAGTAATAGAATTAACATGCTAACATTGCAGCCCTAGTTAATACAGCCTGGCTATGCAACCATGTTTTTTGGCGATAACTGGAAAAATATTCATGCTGTTGCTTTCTACTTCTTATGGTGACATCCAAGCATGAACGTATAATTACTGACTGAATATTTACGAGCTATGATTTATAGGGTTGTAAGGATACACTCAGCTCATGATTCGGTTTGTATCGCGATTGTTGACCTACAATTCGATACACCCTATGATTTTTAAAATGTATCTCTACTGAAGTTTGGAAACACTATCACATCAAATCACAAGGTTGTTTTCTTGAGTAATGGGTAATAAAAAACTATGAAAGGCCATATGACAATACTGCTTTCTTGAATCACAATTCAGTATCGTGACTCTGTGCAGCACGATTTCTTGGGTCTATGACAATATCGTTATACAGTATATCACAGAAAGCCAAATCAACCCGTCACAGTTTAGCAGATTTTTGAGTATATCTTTTCATAGGAAAGCATTACAGAAATTTCACTTTGACACAATGATTAGTGACCTTTTAACAACATATTTAAACGGTTAAATTTCTTGTTCATTCAGAAAGAAATAAAATGAAGCCATTTTTGTGCGACCATGTACTCACAAAAGTGAGTACACCCCAGATTAAAATCCGGTAGAGAAGGGGCTATGTTGGCTCGAATCGTCTCGAAATGAAAAGGGATGACAAGGGAGGTCATCAGTGTGCGTTTCAACCTTTCTTTGCATTGAACTTTTACATTTTGAGTCTGCATCTGGCTTAAATAGATTGGTGTGAGATTTGAATGCAATCCTATGGAGAATATCATGATCTGCTTCAGTAGTCACAGTGCATGTTGACATGCATGTTTCTTTTAGGTGTATTTCAGATTGCCAATGTTGACAGCATTCATGCATCCCCAAACCATGTCAGTCCCACTACCATGCTTGGCTTATGAGAGGATACACCTTTTTTGTAAAACTCACTTGTTTACCACCACACATGCTTGACACTATCTAAAGCAAATTTGTTTATCTTGGTCTCAAGAGAGATGAACAGACCAAGGATATGGATCACTGGAACCATGTCGTGTGATCTGAAGAGACCAAGATAAACAAATTTGCTTTAGATGGTGTCAAGCATGTGTGGTGGTAAACAAGTGAGTTTTACAAAAAAGGTGTATCCTCTCATAAGCCAAGCATGGTAGTGGGGCTGACATGGTTTGGGGATGCATGAATGCTGTCAACATTGGCAATCTGAAATACACCTAAAAGAAACATGCATGTCAACATGCACTGTGACTACTGAAGCAGATCATGATATTCTCCATAGGATTGCATTCAAATCTCACACCAATCTATTTAAGCCAGATGCAGACTCAAAATTTAAAAGTTCAATGCAAAGAAAGGTTGAAACGCACTCTGATGACCTCCCTTGTCATCCCTTTTCATTTCGTTTCATTTCGAGACGATTCGAGCCAACATAGCCCCTTCTCTACCGGATTTTGTCTTCCGGACGTGGCGCACGTAGCTGCAGCGACTCCTTACTCTCCCAACTCGCAGTGTTTATTTGTGTTATAATGTGTCATTCGAAATGTCTATCGTCGGAAACTATGTCGGAACGCATGTACAGTCGGCAACAGCTGTTGCAGATAAGAATGGACAACTTAAGCGATGTATTGGATATACCAACAGAGACACTGGAGGAACTGGGGATACTACGGCGGCATACATCGGACCCGTCTGCTTCACCTACATGGAGACGGCGAAAGAGGTGCTCCAGAATTAGGAAGAGAGGCAAACGAGGTGGCGTCGAAACACGGCTTGCAGCCAACCCAACTCGTCCAGCAATACCATCAATTCTCTTGGCAAACGTAAGATCTATGGACAACAATATGGATGACATACGGCCACTCAGATCAGGGAAACCTCAAAACTGTGAGGAACTGCTGTGTGACCGTGTTTACAGAATCATGGCTGAACGACGGCATACCCGACTCGGCTTTACAACTGGAGCAACTTACGTGCCACCGAGCGGACAGAGCCCTTGCAGAGAAAAAACGAGGGGGAGGAATATGTGTTTACACACATGATGCTTGGTGCAAAAATGCTACGGTGGTACAGAGACACTGCTCTCCACCAGTGGAGTTCATGATCATCAAGTGCAGACCCTTCTATTTACCAAGAGAAATATCCGCCATTCTACTGGTCGCAGTTTACCTCGCTCCTAGCAACACCAACAGCGTCAGAAGCGAGGCACTGAACGAGCTGCATCGGGGAATCAGTGAACAACAAGATGCACACCCAGATGCCTTCACAGTGGTCATGGGAGATTTCAACCACGGAAATCTCAAAACAGTACTTCCAAAATTTCACCAACATGTTAACTTTCCAACAAGAGGACAAAACACCCTGGACTTTGTTTATACCCCAAAACAAGGAGCATACAAGGCAAAGCCCATCCCCCACATCGGACTATCAGACCACCTAACGATTCTGCTACTGCCAGCCTACAGACAAAAGGTAAAACTCACCAAACCAGCTCTGAAGGAGGTGAGAAAATGGCCAGAGGGAGCCGTGTCACGACTACAAGACTGCTTTGAAACCACAGATTGGGACATGTTCAAAACAGCTGCCACCCACAGCAACCACATTGACATTGAGGAGTACACAGACACCGTGACCTCCTACATCACAAAATGCATTGATGATGTTACAGAAATAAAACGCATCACCACCAGGGCCAACCAGAATCCATGGTTCACAGGAGACATTCACAGACTGCTGAGGGCCAGAGACAAAGCCTTCAGAGCAGGAGACGTAGCTGGCCTAAAAGCAGCAAGGGCAAACCTGTCCCAGGGCATCAGGAAAGCAAAAAAGGTATTATAGGACAAAATAACAACACACTTCAAAGCCAGCAGAGATGCACAGAGCCTGTGGCAGGGCATACAGGCCATCACGGACTATAAGCCCGCACCACGAAGCTGTGACAACAACACCTCTCTGCTAAACGACCTGAACAGTTTCTTTGCCCGTTTTGAAGCACAAAATGACACTCATCCACAGAAAACTCCCCCTCCCCCCCATGATCAACCCCTGTACCTGTCCTCTGCCAGTGTGAAGAGGACACTGGCCACCATCAACCCACGCAAAGCAGCTGGCCCAGACAACATACCTGGCCGAGTGTTGAAGGATTGTGCAGAAGAGCTGAAGGATGTCTTCACAGACATCTTTAACATCTCTCTGGAGCAAGCAGTCATCCCATCACTTTTCAAAGCTGCTACCATCATACCCGTGCCGAAGAAATCATCACCATCATGCTTCAATGACTACCGTCCTGTAGCACTGACGCCCATAATCATGAAGTGCTTCGAACGGCTAGTCCTGTCACACATCAAAGCCACCCTACCCCCCACCCTGGACCCCTACCAGTTCGCATACCGAGCCAAGCGATCCACGGAGGATGCAATCTGCTCTGCCCTCCATCCAGCCCTCACCCACTTGGACAATAAAGACTCATATGTGAGAATGTGCTGTTCATTGTCATCAGTTCAGAACATTCAAGAGCCTTGTACCACAACTACTCATCAGAAAACTGGATAAACTAGGTTTCAGCACCTCCCTCTGCAACTGGCTGCTGGACTTCCTGATGCAGAGACCACAAGCAGTACGGGTAGGGAATAACACCTCAAGCACCCTGACCCTGAGCACGGGGGCTCCGCAAGGTTGTGTTCTCAGCCCCCTGCTGTTCACGCTGCTGACACATGACTGCACAACGACCCACAGCACAAACAATTTAGTGAAGTTGGCCCCTGATGTTACAACACTGGTGGGCCTCATCATTCAGGGCGATCAGACCAACTACAGGGAATATGTAAACCTGCTGGCCAGATGGTGCAAAGACAACAACCTCCTGCTGAATGTCAACAAGACCAAGGAGATTGTTGTCAACTTTCAGAGGGTCCAAAAACAACTGCCACCACTGACCATCGACGGTGATGCTGTGGAGAGAGTGAGCAGCACCAAGTTCCTTGGAGTGCACATCAGCGACGACCTCTCTTGGACCACCAACACTACATCACTGGCGAAGAAGGCCCATCAGCGTCTCTACTTCTTGCGCAAACTAAAGAAGGCAAGTGCTACACCCTCCATCATGACAACATTCTACAGAGGAACCATAGAGAGCGTCGTGTCCAGCTGCATCACAGTGTGGGGAGGAAGCTGCACGGAGAAAAACATGAACACAGCGAAGAAGATCATTGGAGTACCACTCCCCTCCCTGCAGGACATTTACACCGCACGCCTCACCTGAAAAGCACTGATGATCATCAAAGACACAAGCCACCCTGCACACAAACTGTTCAGCCTCCTGCCCTCTGGAAAGAGGTACAGGTGCCTCCGTTCCCGTACCACCAGGCTTGCAAGCAGCACGATGCATCAAGCAATCAAGATACTGAACACTCAACCCACTCTCCCTTCACTGTCAGCCTCTAGCCAGCCAGGCCACTGACAACGCCCCCCCCCCTCATCCCCACCACCACTCAGTCTGCGACTGAACATTCCACCTGCACTACTACATCTGTGACTGAACTTTCAACCTGCACTAACTCAAAACATGCACACACACACACACACACACACACACACACACACACACACACACACACACACACACACACACACACACACACACACACACACACACACACACACACACACACACACACACACACACACACACACACACACACAAGCACACTGCACTTTCTGCACAAAACCCAAACATACACACACTGACACACAACTCATACTCACACACATACACACACACACACACACACACATACACAGGTACACACACACAGACGCACACCGCACTTTCTACCTGCACTAAACACACACACACACACACACACACACACACACACACACACACACACACACACACACACACACACACACACACACACACACACACACACACACACACACACACACACACTGCTGCTGGTGTATTTAATAAAACCTTTTTTAATTATTTATTTTCTTCAAATGCTACTATTACTATGTCAGAACGCTATAAAGGACTTTTAGAAAAAGCACAACAAAATACCTCCTCTTAATGTATGTTCTCTACAAGTCTTCTGTTGTCCAGTCTTGCACTTTAAATGTCTGTATGAGCAATGTCTACGTCCATACTGTCTATGTCCATGTATGAGTACTGTCTATGTCTATACTGTCTATGTCCTTACCTAGATTAGTCTATGTCTGCATGGGAGAGCAAGAAACGCAATTTCAAATTCTTTGTATGACCAGTGCATGTAAAGAAATTGACAATAAACTTGACTTGACTTGACTTGACTTGACTTGATTTTGAACAGGGGTGTACTCACTTTTGTGAGTACATGTTCAAACATTAAGGGTTGTAATCATGCTTTTGAAAGAGTAAACACAGAAATTTAAGCTGGTAATAAATATCTTGTTAAAAGCCAGTCACTAAGCAATGAGTGACAAAAAAAGGTTTTGTGTAATGCCTTCATATGAAAAGATATACTCAAAATTCTGCAAAACTGTGAGGGGTGTATTCACTTTCGTGATATACTGTAGCCCTTACGATTAATCTCACCAATTTTAAGTGGAAAAAACCCCTAACTCGGGTGGATAAGGATATTATGCAGGTTTGCTGTTTTGGAAGTGTTTACCTTTTTATCAGTACATCTTGAGGAGATTCAATCGCCAATATGAAAGCGTAGTATTCTGCTGGGGTATGTAAACTTTAATATGAGCCCATAACCATCTTCCTTGCATCTTAAATATACCCTCAATTGACTCCAAAACCTTCACTGGTCTTGAATACTTAAAACCATGTCAATTATCCCTTTGTGGATATGAATCGCTTTCTCTTGAAGCGTGTGGTGGGTAAAAAGGATGTGCTGAGCCTTGTACAGTGAGATGGAACATTATAGAACAAGGACATTAAAAGTTATTCTTCAAGGTGTTCGATTTCCTGTTGAACCAGACCCTGAAATCCACCTGCAATTCACTACTTCCCCATTTCACTCCTTTTTCACTCTCATTTATTCCAGCTAAAACATGCCACAAGTCAGCAGGCAGACACTATTGGTTTAAGAAGCAAATTTATTCCAAGTCTGTTTCAAGAACTCTATTAAAACAGTGGGGGAATAAATGTACTTTCTTGATTCAATAGCTTCTGGCTACTAATTTGTGTAGTTAAACTTTATTAATCCCTAAGGGAGATGAAGGAATTTTCTCACCACCCTTTGCAGCCAACTGCCAAAATCCCAGATTAGTTAATAATAAAAAAAAAACCGACACAAAAAAAACGTATCAGGTCTTTTCGTCGAATGAATTGGTGAGAGGGGACCATTCGAACAAAACGTTGGACCATTAGTATAAGGCTGGGGATCTTTAGTCGAGGATGGTCCGTCTACCGCAAAAGCCAACGAAAGGTCCTTAAAATTGAACTAAAGATCCTTAGGTTTCAACTAAAGGTCCCTTCAGTCTGCCTATATTAGAAATGTAAATCAGCTTTTTTAATGCTCATTTTAACGGGTTTTCTTCAGCCTGCCTATATTAGAAATGTAAATCAGCTTTTTTAATGCTCATTTTAAGGGTTTTGTTTATTTAAATATGTAAATCAGCTGTTAAGTTTTGTTTTTTTGTTGATTTAAACATGTAAATCTATAAATAAAATGTACTTACTCATTTTAACTGGTAGGGCTATGTTGTTGTTTTTTTTAACGTTTCCGTCGTTACATTTTTTGACAATTTACGTTTACGCCCTTAAATTTTTTGACAAAATATCTAGACAATATTTGAGAAGCTTTTTTTTTCACGTCGTTACATTTTTTGACAATTTACGTTTACGCCCTTACATTTTTTGACAATTATCTAGACAATATTTGAGAAGCTTTTTTTTCACTTTTACGCCGTTACTTTACTCCCATCTGCGGGCAGAGAGGCGGGACCAAGCACAGCCTGCTCGCTTTGAATCAAAGCAGGGCGGTTTAATGTGTCAAGAAGTAGGCTATTGACCCTTGTGCTCGCTTTGAATCAGAGCAGCGCGCGTCTAGGCTGTAGACTATAGTGCATCTAGAAGTAGGCTATTGACCATTGAGCACATTGTCATGCAGCGAGTTTTCTGACTTTCCGTTAACTTTTTAGATGCGAAGCACCAGCAACAAGAGAAAGCTGTCTCCCGACACTTTGATGTTTCTGATTCTGAACGACAACAAATAGTTCGCGCATGAGCCAGAAAACAATATAGGTCCTAACAGTGTTGAAAACATTACAGAACCCATGCACCTGTGTTAAGCCCATGGCTACAGTAGAGAGAGAGAGAGAGAGAGAGAGAGAGAGAGAGAGGTTAAATCGCTACGTTAACACTGCACAGGAGCGCGTTCTCTCTCCGCCGCGTAAAGGTCTTTGCATGAACAAATGCAATGGTAATTGAATAATAGTTTGCCAGTATTGCAGGGTGTATTAAACCCAGTGTACGTTGGGGTGCAAGGGAGAGCAAGGAAGAGAGCAGCATCTGTGATTAACCGCTTCGAAATGTGTGCGTAAAACCTGCTGTTAACCAGTGGGTTTTGTGAAGTTTGAAGTGTACCGCATTAAAAAAAAGCTTTGTTTGATGTCGTGTTTGTATTTTACTTTGACGTTGCCTATAGTCCTCAGTTTATGGGTATTTTCAGTTGACCCCCTACACGTTTTATTTCTGTCATGTAGGGTATTGTAAATAAATCGACCGTATTTTTTTATCATTTTGATTTCGGACTTAATTTAGCCCTTCAATCACCCCTCTCCAATTGCAAACTTTACCCTGATAGAAGAGCATTCGCTACCCTGCACACTCGTTAAGCACTTATTGTCTGACTGATTTTGGCTGCTGCGAATAAGGTAGGTCTATCTTATAAAAAAAAGGGTCTGTCGTCGTTTTGGCTGAAGGTTGACACCACGAACCAGATGACAATTGCAGTCTTGCCGCGGTTCTTGGACAGTGCGCTCTCTTTCCGATTCAGATTGCTTCTTCTGAGAAGGCAACTGGCTACCGCAGGAGAGGGGAAAGGTGGCAATATTATCCACAAGCTTGTTGGATAAATTGTGTTTAGCCTATCACAGATGAGGTTCTGGAATATTTTGTAGTGCATGGAACATTGACAAGGAAAGGTAGCTATTATATCCTCGTGAATAGGTCTTCGACTTTTCAAAATGCATCCTCTCAACATTCAACATGTAAATGGGTTATTATGTAGTCCAACGCTATCCTGGCAGGAGAATCATTCGTTACAAATACTGCATACACACTCAGCAATTGTGTCTGTTGGTTTTTGCCCTCCAGGTCTTCATAAAAGCATCTACCACCGCTGTGATAATTTGACTACACACCGCTGAACAGTTAACAGTTTTTTAGGCTACTGTATTGACAATTGCAGTCATGCCGCTTGTCTTGAACTGTCTCTTCCCGTTCCATATCGTGACAGCCAGATGAGAAGCGCAAAGGTGGGGGCTATCCGCGATCGCGGAGGAAAGGTGTCAATATCCATAGCCTAACCCTTGAACTGTGGAGCAATTGCATATTGTTTAGGTTCTTGAATACTTGGAATTAGCATGGAATTAATTTTCCATTAATAAGGAAACGTGTAAGATTTATCCTCAATCCTACCCGATAATGTTTTGTCATAGGCCTAATGTTAATGCCCTCCCCAACACACATCCACAGTACAATATTGCGACACGCTTGGCACAATGATAGGCCTACTAAATGAGTTCAATGTTCTTGCAACACTTTTCCCAAGAAAAGTCGGTTTTCATTTCGAGATTCCAGAGCAAATCAGTTGGTACTGCGCGCTGCTCGCTTGCTGGACAATAAACGTTGAACTGAACCGTGTTGTGTGCGTGTGTGGCTATGTGTGTAGGCTACCATCGCATGTCCATGATCGTCCGTGCTCTTATCATGCAAATGACATGTCATGCAGGCAAGGCGTCCGTTTGATTTCAAAAGTGCTGGCCCGGACAATTACCATAAACCCGAGTAAGGTTTGAAAAGTGCTGGGTACAAGGCTACTTCCGATTTGAGGTTTCATGATAAATAGCCTAATACGCATTGGTGTATTGACGCATAATGTGGCCATATTAAAAATTAAAAGCCATCTGCGCTGTCTTGTTTATTTCTGATATCCTGCGCTGAAGTCATCTTTATCATACATATTATTAATGCAACGGTAACTGAGTGGTTAACCCATCATAACTACATGTAGCCTTGCATAATGGTGCACGTCAATTTGTTGTCATAACTTCGCTCTGTCCCTTTTGATTTCCTCAAGCAATTCATCCCTTTTGTCATTGTCCCTGTTGCAGAGACTGTTTCCTGCAGTGTTTCTCAACCTTTTTTTTAGGCAAGACACCCTTTCAATTAATGAAAAATTAAGGCACCCCAAACCAACAAGCCGTAACATGGCATCGCATCCGATAACACACAAGCTTAGAAAAGTAACACATTTGGAGACGTCACACGACCTAGGTTCGAAGTTGCAGCTGACTGGGGCTACCTATATTTACTTTAGGCTATTGTGCGTAGATAGCAGATGAAATATTCCACTGACCAGCATTAACTTATCAATTTAGTCAAATATCTATTATATCATTCTACATAATTTATTCATCAGCCGTTTCCAGGGCACCCCTGAAGGGTTAAAGTATTCGCTAATGGGCATGAAGTCTTGTCATGCAAATGACCTGCCGTGTTCAGGGGAAGTCATCCACCCAAAGGCAACCCTTTCAACAAAGCCACGCAGAGTGGACAGTTGAATGCTGCTTGAAATAAGTCCATAATGAATAAAATATTACGCGCAACGTCTACAAGAGAAGTAATGGTTATTATTACCGTTGCGCGTAAAGATGAGGAAGAGATGGATGGATGCTGTCCTATGGAAGGGGCCGTCAAACAGTCTACACGACATCTTCATTAAAGTCGTTAAAAAAGTACTTGTCAACAAAATCATGCCCCCGGAAAAATAAATAAAGTGCTTGCATTGACACGCTGTTGTTTTAATTTCGCATTTCTTTCATGTCCACTTAGTATGCTTTATCCAATTAGCCATGGATGCAGGATCATTCACTGGACTGGACACTATTGTAAGAGGTGAAATAGACCACGATTCAGGAACGACAGACAACAGGAGTAAAGGTTATGGTAGTTTTATTTTTACAATTTCATAAAATACAATTAGGAGGGAAAAACCCCACAATATCCATGCAGCCAGCAGCGTCTGTAAACTGCTATCGTCTTTGAATAAATGAATCACAATCTGGAGACACTCGGACGATAGTAGCCTACAAAAGTTAAGTTAAGTTACACACTCAGTCACTGCTGCCGGACGTTGGCTCGTCGATTACTTAATTCAACTATAACACGCGCAATAGCCTACCCAAATGCAACTTACCTACAGTTCCCAAAGCGGCCGGCCGCACGCAATGGATACCTACTGCCTACGTCCCGGCACGACAGCTTGTAGACAGTTCAGCAGCCCCTGCCCCACCCCAGCGCTTAGCGCACAAGTCTACACTATTGTCCAAGTGTTGTTATTTCAAGAAAGCAAACTGTCACTGTCCGCCGGCCGCTGTCGTGACATCTTTCATTAACACTAGTATTGTTTTAACAAGTGAGGAGTCCGTTGATAGTTTCCTTAAGGGTGAAGTAGCCTGCTCTTTAGGCTAGCGTTGCCTCCTCCAGCCAACCATTCGGCGCACAGTGTTCAGACTGTAGCAGGATGATAGGCTAATGATGATGGTCAGGGCGCACATCAGTGCTTGGGTTGTCTATACTTTTATCTGGAATACTGTCGCCGATCAGATAGAAATGACCCTGTTATGAACCCGAGTTTAGTAGATATCGCGCAGTGAATGAGGCAGCCTGCAAACAGTTTGAAGCGCAATGTGGCTGTAACACGTTAGAAAGTAGCCAAACTCTGTTACTTGTTATGAGCGTAATGGTGGGGTGGCGTCCGGCCAATGTCATATCCTAAGCGTATCGCTCGGTGCGTAATTCCAAGAGCAGTATAATGAAAAGGAAGAAAAGGAAGATGATGGGCTAGACCCGAAATGTTTGTCCCCTGTCTGTCGGTTTTATTTACTTTTTTTCGGCTTTGTTTACAGTTACAGTAGTTTTTGATTCTGCATTCAGCTCCAGTGTGCGACTCCTTTCTTTCTTTTTAAATTATGAGCGTTCCACGAACTATCTTTCTTTGCACACGCTATAAAATGGCAATAAACCTGTTACTATAAACTACTGGTTAACTTTGTATGCTTTCTAATGTTGGTAAAGGCGGGATAAGCGGGATAATGTATTGTCCACACGTGACTACGGAAAATATATTTCCTTCCAAGCGGAATAACAGCACTCCGCCTTCGGCATCGGGGGTGTTATTCGCCCATAGGAAAATATTTTCTTATAGTCACGTGTGGACAATAAATTATCTCTTACCTTTACATTACTGTTGTAGGCCTACATTTTAAAACATTTCGTTGATATTGTAGCGGTGCAACCGACTGTAGTTTTAAGTTATGAGATGGGCGCCAGTAAGGCAGCAATAAGATTGCCGTTACCTTTCCAAAATGAATACAAATCAGTGATCAACACATTAGAAATAACTCAGATCATCACAACGAATATCTTTTCTTATTTTTAGTAGTGCATTTTTGCAAAATCCTTGTTTGCAGACTTGTGCGCTTGGTCTCAATTTGGAACAGCTCACATCAATGTCTGGCTTTAGCGATTCTTGCGAATGGTGATCTTCTCGGCACACTTCATGGTTCCCTCTCTCTTGCTCTCTCGGCTTGCTTCCTGACAGTCTCACCCGCCATTTGAAATTAACCCCATTTTATAGGCTGCACATGTAGTGCACAGGGGGTAACGCTGCTATCTCACTCCGGAGGAGGCAGAGGCAGTCCGTTACGATATAGTATATTTATAAAATAGGCTATAAAATAGGCCTAATGATAAAAAAGCAGCCTGAACTAAAAAAAATAAAAAAATAAAAAAAAAATAGAGACGCACGCACACACTTTCTACATGGTTCGATTTTTGTTTTCATTGCATTGTGGTGGTAGGCACACAAGTTTGATAAAATATAAAAAATAATAGGCTAATAAAATAGGCAGACTACACTAAACGTCTGCCCAGTTACACGAAAGGTCTGCATGGGTTGAACGTAACGTCCTTAGGTCTTCTACGAAAGATCCGCAGGTACTGCACGAAACGCCCCATGCCTTCTACGAATGGTCCAACGTTTTGTTCGAATGGTCCCCTCTCAGCAATTCATTAGACGAATCGTCTCGAATTCACAAAAAAACAACTTTAGAATAATGTCTGTAAAAGAAACGGCCACTATGACTACTATTGTTGCTGTTGTTGCTATGATTAGGACAATTGAGGTTGAGAAAGATGGTGATCTGCTGTTGAGGATGGTCTTACCGTGATGGATATGCCGAGACCTTCGTGGTCTTCTTTGGCCAAGACGACTTTGCGGATGGGACCAACGCCCTGGGTCTTCTTCAGCGAATCATGTTCCTGAAATACACAGTTCTCATATCATTCTATACCCCTTGTTACGAGTACCTCTTACCCAAGTTACCAAAGTTACGAATACCCAAGTTACAAGCTGCCTCTTCATTTTTTTTTATGATCTTTTGTTGTTGTCTTTTTCGACTTTATTTGATTGGACAGTGTGAGAGGTGGACAGGAAGCGAATTGGGAGAGAGACGGGGAGGGGTCGGCAAAGGACCCGGTCCGGGAATCGAACCCAGGTCAGCCGCATGGTAGACGAGTGCCCTACCGGTTGGCCACGGCAGGGCCTAAATACACAGTTCTCATATCATTACACACCCCAAGTGAGAGTACACACTGCCTCTTCAATACAGCACAGTAAAACAACATCATGAATCTCAACACATTATGCATGGTGCCATAAGTATTTTTCTGGGCCTTTTCTGCCTTTATTATGATAGGATAGTGAAGTTGTGACAGGAAATTAGCGGGAGGAGAGAGAGACGGGGAGGGTTCGGCAAAAGACCTCGGGCCGGAATCAAACCTGGGTTGCCGGTGTAGCCGTCAAGTGCCCAGCCGATTAAGCCACGGCTGGGCCAATGCATGGTGCCATAATGACATGTCGTGAACATTGTTCTCGTCTAGGTTCATAAACCGCTTTGTTTTAAATGGCAAGTGTAATCTGTATTCTGTGAATTCTGCAAAACTATAAAAGCTGCCTGTCCCATTAATTAACTACAATACTGACCTTTGGTCTTAGTCAGTGTTTGTTTTGTAGCCAACGGCAACAGTGTGAAAGTGTTCTTCATCAGGTGCAATAAATATCTGGGTGACAGATAGTTGCTTTTGTGTCCTACGGACCTTCTTAAGGTCATTATGGAAAATGACGCCCACACCGTGTGCCGTCTGTTGTGTGCTTTGTTGTGGATTCCTTGATGGAGGTTTGCAAACTCTTTCATGAATACCCATTACTCATCATGAAAGTTCACAATCTAATTTCTCTCTTCTGTCTAAATAACTAAACCAAATATTTGTTATTTGCAAATATTTTGTTCTTTGGGTGGAACTTCCTCCTGTCCACTCCTGTTACTTGGGGCTCCTCGTCTCGGTGTCGTTGCATCTCCGTGGAGAAAAGAACTAAGTTTCATCGCTGTGTGAGCCTGAACAGAGCAACTTTTGGGGGACCTTTTCCTCATTCCACATCCTGATTGCATATGGGATTATGACCTTTGAATTGTGCTTGGCGAGATATTAGTAAAACTTCAATCTGTCGTCAGGCCTTGAATCACACTTGCCTGCTTGTGACCTCATGATGACGTCACCGACGACAGAAAATTAATTCAATATCTTGCAAAAGCACAATTCAAATGTCATTTCCTCATTTGCAATCGGTATGGCGAATGAAGAACAGTCCCCCAAAAATTGTTGTGGCTAGGCTGACAGCACGGGAAACTTAATGGTTTTCTCCACGGAGGTGGGGCATCAGCAAAATGCAAGGCAACAAGCACAAGTGGAGGAGGACACAAGTCCGCATATTGGAATGCACCCTTTCTGTGTTATGGGTGATTGTTAGGTGTCCGTGAGCAGCTTCTTGGAGGCATCACACCCCCAATGACACCCACATACTTTACATACAGTATTGTTCTATATCGTTCCTCCTGACCGCCAGAGGCGGTGCTTACAGCATTGGATATCCATTGCACGTCAGTGCAGGTCGAGTATTTAGTAACAACATTCACTTGTGACCTGGGTGACATCACCCGGTGACCCCGAGGTCGGGGTCAAAAGAGCGGTGCACCCAGGGAATGTCCTCTTGGCAAAATTTCTCGTGTACACTCCGAGTGACAGCCAAGCTCTGGCGGTCATCCGGAACTCATAGAACCGTGGTTATATACATAACCTCCGTTTTGTGTGTGATGATGGCCGTTTGCTTACGTGTCCTACGGGCGAGGCGAGCGGCTTCTTAGGGTCGTTGCGCCCCCTGCAGGCGCGGATGACTGTCTTGTGGCGGTGCAGGTGGATCTCGGCCTCCAGCTGGTTCCACAGCTTGTCGTGCGCCGGCCCCTTCATGTCTCTGCCCAGCAGCTGGATCTGCTGCACCCTGCACATTCAAAATAACACACCGCATTCATCAGGGAATTTCAAAAGTTAGAGAATGCAGTAGCACATTAGTAGCACAGGTGCTGTACCAAACAAAAGATCACTGAGAGGAAAATGTAGGTCTGCAACACTATTTGATGCTCCCAGACAAAGTTTAATGGCATCAAACAAAAGATCACTGAGAGGAAAATATCGGTCTGCAACACTATTCGATGCTCCCAGAGAAAGTTTAATGGCACCATAATGCACTGAAAACGAATGGGATGTTATGTCTGGTGAATTAGAATGCCCATAACCACCAAATTACCTAAACGTGGCATGAAAATCTACGGGTATATTGAAGAGTGAAGTGTGGGTCACCAGACCAAACAAACAAAAACAGCTGAGAGCAAAGCATCAAGGATATCTGGGCTTCCATAACTCCCATACAATGCCCTGCCATTGACTTCAATGTTAAATGCAGCATTCCAGTTACAGCTTATAACCAAGTTTTGAACATTGAAATGTAATGTAGAAGGTACCAAATGCCAACAGTATTGATGTTAATGGCTAAAAAAGAAAGACATTTGGATTACAACACTACAAAACTGTTTTGCGTAATAATTTGGAACAGAGCATTTTGGGAATTTTAGGTTTTTTATTATTTTAAAAAATACCGTTATCATTGGAAGGTTCATTCAAAAACATTTCAATTGTACTCTAATGGTTGATGACATGAAAATTATGACGACTGTCATACATATTGATTATTTGGGGAAATGTCATTTGCGTAATAATGTGGAATGCGGTGTAAGAAGCTTTCAACAGTCATGTCAATAACTACGACGCGCAGATCCCATTACTGCGAGTACACCATGAAACTGCAGTAGGGAACGTGAGGGAAGGGAAGTGTTCCCGACTGCGGTGAACGCGGCCATGCGGAGTGAGAGGGTGCAGCAGAGTGGAGACTGGCAGGGCAACTTGGCTACTTTACTTCCTGGGTTAAGCATCACACTCATGTTAGCTGCAACCTGACGCAAACATAGCGAAGCACCTACAGTACATCAGACATAGCATGATTTCCATTTTTTGTAAATTGGGCAAATGTGTTCTCGGTGGTAATATGTATATATATATATATATATATATATATATATATATATATATATATATATATATATGTATATATATATGTAAAACATCAATGTATTTTAATTTAAAACAAATCTCACTGTCTTCTTGTGCAGCAGCAAAACACGAACACTACAATCTATACAACAAATCTATACC